>NW_026611722.1:0-258979 GCF_023638135.1 Falco biarmicus
AAGTTGTTCTACCTGCTTTCTGGGCTGAGATGGGGAACTGCTGAATTTTGGAGTCGGCTGGAGACAAAATGTTCCAAACACACCCCCTGCACAACTCCACCGGGGAAGGTGTCATTCAGGAGTTCTCTTAGTAGTTTTTACACTACCTTGGTAGGCAGCTGAAAGGCACCACAAAAGTTGTTCTACCTGCTTTCTGGGCTGAGATGGGGAACCGCTGAATTTTGGAGTCGGCCGGTGACAAAATGTTCCAAAAACACCCCATGCACAACTCCACCGGGGAAGGTGCCAGACAGGAGTTCTCCTGGTAGTTTTTACATTGCTCCGGTAGGCATCTGAAAGACACCACAAAAGTTGTTCTACCTGCTTTCTGGGCTGAGATGGGGAACCGCTGAATTTTGGAGTCGGCCGGTGACAAAATGTTCCAAACACACCCCATGCACAACTCCACCGGGGAAGGTGCCAGACAGGAGTTCTCTTAATAGTTTTTACACTACCTTGGTAGGCAGCTGAAAGGCACCACAAAAGTTGTTCTACCTGCTTTCTGGGCTGAGATGGGGACAGCTGAATTTTGGACTCGGCTGGTGACAAAATGTTCCAAACACACCCCATGCACAACTCCACCGGGGAAGGTGCCAGAAAGGAGTTCTCCTGGTAGTTTTTACATTGCTCCGGTAGGCATCTGAAAGACACCACAAAAGTTGTTCTACCTGCTTTCTGGGCTGAGATGGGGAACCGCTGAATTTTGGAGTCGGCCGGTGACAAAATGTTCCAAACACACCCCATGCACAACTCCACTAGGGAAGGTGCCAGACAAGAGTTCTCCTGATAGTTTTTACACTACCTTGGTAGGCAGCTGAAAGGCACCACAAAAGTTGTTCTACCTGCTTTCTGGGCTGAGATGGGGTACAGCTGAATTTTGGACTTGGCTGGTGACAAAATTTTAATAAATACACCCCCTGCACAACTCCACTAGCGAAGGTGCCAGGGACGAGTTCTGTTGGTAGTTTTTACATTGCTCCGGTAGGCATCAAAAGGACACCACAAAAGTTGTTCTACCTGCTTTCTGGGCTGAGATGGGGAACCGCTGAATTTTGGAGTCGGCCGGTGACAAAATGTTCCAAACACACCCCATGCACAACTCCACCGGGGAAGGTGCCAGACAGGAGTTCTCCTGGTAGATTTTACATTGCTCCGGTAGGCATCTGAAAGACACCACAAAAGTTGTTCTACCTGCTTTCTGGGCTGAGATGGGGAACCGCTGAATTTTGGACTCGGCTGGTGACAAAATGTTCCAAACACACCCCATGCACAACTCCACCGGGGAAGGTGCCAGACAGGAGTTCTCCTGGTAGTTTTTACATTGCTTCGGTAGGCATCTGAAAGACACCACAAAAGTTGTTCTACCTGCTTTCTGGGCTGAGATGGGGAACCGCTGAATTTTGGAGTCGGCTGGTGAAAAAATGTTCCAAACACACCCCCTGCACAACTCCACCGGGGAAGGTGCCAGACAGGAGTTCTCCTGGTAGTTTTTACACTACCTTGGTAGGCATCTGAAAGACACCACAAAAGTTGTTCTACCTGCTTTCTGGGCTGAGATGGGGAACCGCTGAATTTTGGACTCGGCTGGTGACAAAATGTTCCAAACACACCCCATGCACAACTCCACCGGGGAAGGTGCCAGACAAGAGTTCTCTTGATAGTTTTTACACTACCTTGGTAGGCAGCTGAAAGGCACCACAAAAGTTGTTCTACCTGCTTTCTGGGCTGAGATGGGGAACAGCTGAATTTTGGACTTGGCTGGTGACAAAATTTTAATAAATACACCCCATGCACAACTCACTAGCGAAGGTGCCAGGGACGAGTTCTGTTGGTAGTTTTTACATTGCTCCGGTAGGCATCAAAAGGACACCACAAAAGTTGTTCTACCTGCTTTCTGGGCTGAGATGGGGAACCGCTGAATTTTGGACTCGGCTGGTGACAAAATGTTCCAAAGACACCCCATGCACAACTCCACCGGGGAAGGTGCCAGACAGGAGTTCTCCTGGTAGTTTTTACATTGCTCCGGTAGGCATCTGAAAGACACCAGAAAAGTTGTTCTACCTGCTTTCTGGGCTGAGATGGGGAACCGCTGAATTTTGGAGTCGGCCGGTGACAAAATGTTCCAAACACACCCCATGCACAACTCCACCGGGGAAGGTGCCAGACAGGAGTTCTCCTGGTAGTTTTTACATTGCTCCGGTAGGCATCTGAAAGACACCACAAAAGTTGTTCTACCTGCTTTCTGGGCTGAGATGGGGAACCGCTGAATTTTGGAGTCGGCCGGTGACAAAATGTTCCAAACACACCCCATGCACAACTCCACCGGGGAAGGTGCCAGACAGGAGTTCTCCTGGTAGTTTTTACATTGCTCCGGTAGGCATCTGAAAGACACCACAAAAGTTGTTCTACCTGCTTTCTGGGCTGAGATGGGGAACCGCTGAATTTTGGACTCGGCCGGTGAAAAAATGTTCCAAACACACCCCATGCACAACTCCACTAGCGAAGGTGCCAGGGACGAGTTCTGTTGGTAGTTTTTACATTGCTCCGGTAGGCATCAAAAGGACACCACAAAAGTTGTTCTTCCTGCTTTCTGGGCTGAGATGGGGAATCGCTGAATTTTGGACTCGGCCGGTGAAAAAATGTTCCAAACACACCCCATGCACAACTCCACCGGGGAAGGTGCCAGACAGGAGTTCTCCTGGTAGTTTTTACATTGCTCCGGTAGGCATCTGAAAGACACCACAAAAGTTGTTCTACCTGCTTTCTGGGCTGAGATGGGGAACCGCTGAATTTTGGAGTCGACTGGTGAAAAAATGTTCCAAACACACCCCATGCACAACTCCACCGGGGAAGGTGCCAGACAGGAGTTCTCTTAGTAGTTTTTACACTACCTTGGTAGGCATCTGAAAGACACCACAAAAGTTGTTCTTCCTGCTTTCTGGGCTGAGATGGGGAACCGCTGAATTTTGGACTCGGCTGGTGACAAAATGTTCCAAACACACCCCATGCACAACTCCACCGGGGAAGGTGCCAGACAAGAGTTCTCTTGATAGTTTTTACACTACCTTGGTAGGCATCTGAAAGACACCACAAAAGTTGTTCTACCTGCTTTCTGGGCTGAGATGGGGAACCGCTGAATTTTTGGACTCGGCTGGTGACAAAATATTCCGAACACACCCCATGCACAACTCCACCGGGGAAGGTGCCAGACAGGAGTTCTCCTGTAGTTTTTACATTGCTCCGGTAGGCAGCTGAAAGACACCACAAAAGTTGTTCTACCTGCTTTCTGGGCTGAGATGGGGAAACGCTGAATTTTGGACTCGGCCGGTGACAAAATGTTCCAAACACAACCCATGCACAACTCACCCGGGGAAGGTGCCAGACAGGAATTCTCTTGGCTTGGTAGTTTTTACACTACCTTGGTAGGCATTTGAAAGGCACCACAAAAGTTGTTCTACCTGCTTTCTGGGCTGAGATGGGGAACCGCTGTATTTTGGACTCGGCTGGTGACAAAATGTTCCAAACACACCCCATGCACAACTCCACCGGGGAATGTGCCAGACAGGAGTTCTCCTGGTAGATTTTACATTGCTCCGGTAGGCATCTGAAAGACACCACAAAAGTTGTTCTACCTGCTTTCTGGGCTGAGATGGGGAACCGCTGAATTTTGGAGTCGGCCGGTGACAAAATGTTCCAAACACACCCCATGCACAACTCCACCGGGGAAGGTGCCAGACAGGAGTTCTCTTAGTAGTTTTTACACTACCTTGGTAGGCAGCTGAAAGGCACCACAAAAGTTGTTCTACCTGCTTTCTGGGCTGAGATGGGGAACCGCTGAATTTTGGAGTCGGCCGGTGACAAAATGTTCCAAACACACCCCATGCACAACTCCACCGGGGAAGGTGCCAGACAGGAGTTCTCCTGGTAGTTTTTACATTGCTCTGGTAGGCATCTGAAAGACACCACAAAAGTTGTTCTACCTGCTTTCTGGCTGAGATGGGGAACCGCTGAATTTTGGAGTCGGCCGGTGACAAAATGTTCCAAAAACACCCCATGCACAACTCCACCGGGGAAGGTGCCAGACAGGAGTTCTCCTGATAGTTTTTACACTACCTTGGTAGGCAGCTGAAAGGCACCACAAAAGTTGTTCTACCTGCTTTCTGGGCTGAGATGGGGAACCGCTGAATTTTGGACTCGGCTGGTGACAAAATTTTAATAAATACACCCCATGCACAACTCCACCGGGGAAGGTGCCAGACAGGAGTTCTCCTGGTAGTTTTTACATTGCTCCGGTAGGCATCTGAAAGACACCACAAAAGTTGTTCTACCTGCTTTCTGGGCTGAGATGGGGAACCGCTGAATTTTGGACTCGGCTGGTGAAAAAATGTTCCAAACACACCCCCTGCACAACTCCACCGGGGAAGGTGCCAGACAGGAGTTCTCCTGGTAGTTTTTACACTACCTTGGTAGGCATCTGAAAGACACCACAAAAGTTGTTCTACCTGCTTTCTGGGCTGAGATGGGGAACCGCTGATTTTTGGAGTCGGCCGGTGACAAAATGTTCCAAACACACCCCATGCACAACTCCACCGGGGAAGGTGCCAGACAAGAGTTCTCTTGATAGTTTTTACACTACCTTGGTAGGCAGCTGAAAGGCACCACAAAAGTTGTTCTACCTGCTTTCTGGGCTGAGATGGGGAACAGCTGAATTTTGGACTCGGCTGGTGACAAAATTTTAATAAATACACCCCATGCACAACTCCACCGGGGAAGGTGCCAGACAGGAGTTCTCCTGGTAGTTTTTACATTGCTCCGGTAGGCATCTGAAAGACACCACAAAAGTTGTTCTACCTGCTTTCTGGGCTGAGATGGGGAACCGCTGAATTTTGGACTCGGCTGGTGACAAAATGTTCCAAACACACCCCATGCACAACTCCACCGGGAAGGTGCCAGACAGGAGTTCTCCTGGTAGTTTTTACATTGCTCCGGTAGGCATCAAAAAGACACTACAAAAGTTGTTCTACCTGCTTTCTGGGCTGAGATGGGGAACTGCTGAATTTTGTACTCGGCCGGTGAAAAAATGTTCCAAAGACACCCCCTGCACATCTCCACCGGGAAGGTGCCAGACAGGAGTTCTCTTAATAGTTTTTACACTACCTTGGTAGGCATCTGAAAGACACCACAAAAGTTGTTCTACCTGCTTTCTGGGCTGAGATGGGGAACCGCTGAATTTTGGAGTCGGCCGGTGACAAAATGTTCCAAACACACCCCATGCACAACTCCACCGGGGAAGGTGCCAGACAGGAGTTCTCCTGGTAGTTTTTACATTGCTCCGGTAGGCATCTGAAAGACACCACAAAAGTTGTTCTACCTGCTTATTGGGCTGAGATGGGGAACCGCTGAATTTTGGAGTCGGCCGGTGACAAAATGTTCCAAACACACCCCATGCACAACTCCACCGGGGAATGTGCCAGACAGGAGTTCTCCTGGTAGTTTTTACATTGCTCCTGTAGGCATCAAAAGGACACCACAAAAGTTGTTCTTCCTGCTTTCTGGGCTGAGATGGGGAACCGCTGAATTTTGGAGTCGGCCGGTGACAAAATGTTCCAAACACACCCCATGCACAACTCCACCGGGGAAGGTGCCAGACAGGAGTTCTCCTGGTAGTTTTTACACTACCTTGGTAGGCATTTGAAAGGCACCACAAAAGTTGTTCTACCTGCTTCTGGGCTGAGATGGGGAACCGCTGAATTTTGGACTCGGCTGGTGACAAAATGTTCCAAAAACACCCCATGCACAACTCCACCGGGGAAGGTGCCAGACAGGAGTTCTCCTGGTAGTTTTTACATTGCTCCGGTAGGCATCTGAAAGACACCACAAAAGTTGTTCTTCCTGCTTTCTGGGCTGAGATGGGGAACCGCTGTATTTTGACTCGGCCGGTGACAAAATGTTCCAAACACACCCCATGCACAACTCCACTAGCGAAGGTGCCAGGGACGAGTTCTGTTGGTAGTTTTTACACTACCTTGGTAGGCATTTGAAAGGCACCACAAAAGTTGTTCTACCTGCTTTCTGGGCTGAGATGGGGAACCGCTGAATTTTGGAGTCGGCCGGTGACAAAATGTTCCAAACACACCCCATGCACAACTCCACCGGGGAAGGTGCCAGACAGGAGTTCTCCTGGTAGTTTTTACATTGCTCCGGTAGGCATCTGAAAGACACCACAAAAGTTGTTCTACCTGCTTTCTGGGCTGAGATGGGGAACCGCTGAATTTTGGACTCGGCCGGTGAAAAAATGTTCCAAACACACCCCATGCACAACTCCACTAGCGAAGGTGCCAGGGATGAGTTCTGTTGGTAGTTTTTACATTGCTCCTGTAGGCATCAAAAGGACACCACAAAAGTTGTTCTTCCTGCTTTCTGGGCTGAGATGGGGAACAGCTGAATTTTGGACTCGGCTGGTGACAAAATGTTCCAAAGACACCCCATGCACAACTCCACCGGGGAAGGTGCCAGACAGGAGTTCTCCTGGTAGTTTTTACATTGCTCCGGTAGGCATCTGAAAGACACCACAAAAGTTGTTCTTCCTGCTTTCTGGGCTGAGATGGGGAACCGCTGAATTTTGGACACGGCTGGTGACAAAATGTTCCAAACACACCCCATGCACAACTCCACCGGGGAAGGTGCCAGACAAGAGTTCTCTTGATAGGTTTTACACTACCTTGGTAGGCAGCTGAAAGGCACCACAAAAGTTGTTCTACCTGCTTTCTGGGCTGAGATGGGGAGCCGCTGAATTTTGGACTCGGCTGGTGACAAAATTTTAATAAATACACCCCGTGCACAACTCCACTAGCGAAGGTCCCAGGGACGAGTTCTGTTGGTAGTTTTTACATTGCTCCGGTAGGCATCAAAAGGACACCACAAAAGTTGTTCTACCTGCTTTCTGGGCTGAGATGGGGAACCGCTGAATTTTGGACTCGGCTGGTGACAAAATGTTCCAAACACACCCCATGCACAACTCCACCGGGGAAGGTGCCAGACAGGAGTTCTCCTGGTAGTTTTTACATTGCTCCGGTAGGCATCTGAAAGACACCAGAAAAGTTGTTCTACCTGCTTTCTGGGCTGAGATGGGGAACCGCTGAATTTTGGACTCGGCCGGTGAAAAAATGTTCCAAACACACCCCATGCACAACTCCACCGGGGAAGGTGCCAGACAGGAGTTCTCCTGGTAGTTTTTACATTGCTCCGGTAGGCATCTGAAAGACACCACAAAAGTTGTTCTACCTGCTTTCTGGGCTGAGATGGGGAACCGCTGAATTTTGGAGTCGGCCGGTGACAAAATGTTCCAAACACACCCCATGCACAACTCCACCGGGGAAGGTGCCAGACAGGAGTTCTCCTGGTAGTTTTTACATTGCTCCTGTAGGCATCAAAAGGACACCACAAAAGTTGTTCTTCCTGCTTTCTGGGCTGAGATGGGGAACCGCTGAATTTTGGACTCGGCTGGTGACAAAATGTTCCAAAGACACCCCATGCACAACTCCACCGGGGAAGGTGCCAGACAGGAGTTCTCCTGGTAGTTTTTACACTACCTTGGTAGGCATTTGAAAGGCACCACAAAAGTTGTTCTACCTGCTTTCTGGGCTGAGATGGGGAACCGCTGAATTTTGGACTCGGCTGGTGACAAAATGTTCCAAAAACACCCCATGCACAACTCCACCGGGGAAGGTGCCAGACAGGAGTTCTCCTGGTAGTTTTTACATTGCTCCGGTAGGCATCTGAAAGACACCACAAAAGTTGTTCTTCCTGCTTTCTGGGCTGAGATGGGGAACCGCTGTATTTTGGACTCGGCCGGTGACAAAATGTTCCAAACACACCCCATGCACAACTCCACTAGCGAAGGTGCCAGGGACGAGTTCTGTTGGTAGTTTTTACACTACCTTGGTAGGCATCTGAAAGACACCACAAAAGTTGTTCTACCTGCTTTCTGGGCTGAGATGGGGAACCGCTGAATTTTGGAGTCGGCCGGTGACAAAATGTTCCAAACACACCCCATGCACAACTCCACCGGGGAAGGTGCCAGACAGGAGTTCTCCTGGTAGTTTTTACATTGCTCCGGTAGGCATCTGAAAGACACCACAAAAGTTGTTCTACCTGCTTTCTGGGCTGAGATGGGGAACCGCTGAATTTTGGACTCGGCCGGTGAAAAAATGTTCCAAACACACCCCATGCACAACTCCACTAGCGAAGGTGCCAGGGATGAGTTCTGTTGGTAGTTTTTACATTGCTCCTGTAGGCATCAAAAGGACACCACAAAAGTTGTTCTTCCTGCTTTCTGGGCTGAGATGGGGAACAGCTGAATTTTGGACTCGGCTGGTGACAAAATGTTCCAAAGACACCCCATGCACAACTCCACCGGGGAAGGTGCCAGACAGGAGTTCTCCTGGTAGTTTTTACACTACCTTGGTAGGCATCTGAAAGACACCACAAAAGTTGTTCTTCCTGCTTTCTGGGCTGAGATGGGGAACCGCTGAATTTTGGACTCGGCTGGTGACAAAATGTTCCAAACACACCCCATGCACAACTCCACCGGGGAAGGTGCCAGACAAGAGTTCTCTTGATAGTTTTTACACTACCTTGGTAGGCAGCTGAAAGGCACCACAAAAGTTTTTCTACCTGCTTTCTGGGCTGAGATGGGGATCCGCTGAATTTTGGACTCGGCTGGTGACAAAATTTTAATAAATACACCCCATGCACAACTCCACTAGCGAAGGTGCCAGGGACGAGTTCTGTTGGTAGTTTTTACATTGCTCCGGTAGGCATCAAAAGGACACCACAAAAGTTGTTCTACCTGCTTTCTGGGCTGAGATGGGGAACCGCTGAATTTTGGACTCGGCTGGTGACAAAATGTTCCAAAGACACCCCATGCACAACTCCACCGGGGAAGGTGCCAGACAGGAGTTCTCCTGGTAGTTTTTACACTACCTTGGTAGGCATTTGAAAGGCACCAGAAAAGTTGTTCTACCTGCTTTCTGGGCTGAGATGGGGAACCGCTGAATTTTGGAGTCGGCCGGTGACAAAATGTTCCAAACACACCCCATGCACAACTCCACCGGGGAAGGTGCCAGACAGGAGTTCTCCTGGTAGTTTTTACATTGCTCCGGTAGGCATCTGAAAGACACCACAAAAGTTGTTCTACCTGCTTTCTGGGCTGAGATGGGGAACCGCTGAATTTTGGACTCGGCCGGTGACAAAATGTTCCAAACACACCCCATGCACAACTCCACCGGGGAATGTGCCAGACAGGAGTTCTCCTGGTAGTTTTTACATTGCTCCTGTAGGCATCAAAAGGACACCACAAAAGTTGTTCTACCTGCTTTCTGGGCTGAGATGGGGAACCGCTGAATTTTGGACTCGGCCGGTGACAAAATGTTCCAAACACACCCCATGCACAACTCCACCGGGGAAGGTGCCAGACAAGAGTTCTCTTGATAGTTTTTACACTACCTTGGTAGGCAGCTGAAAGGCACCACAAAAGTTTTTCTACCTGCTTTCTGGGCTGAGATGGGGAACCGCTGAATTTTGGACTCGGCTGGTGACAAAATTTTAATAAATACACCCCATGCACAACTCCACTAGCGAAGGTGCCAGGGACGAGTTCTGTTGGTAGTTTTTACATTGCTCCGGTAGGCATCAAAAGGACACCACAAAAGTTGTTCTACCTGCTTTCTGGGCTGAGATGGGGAACCGCTGAATTTTGGACTCGGCTGGTGACAAAATGTTCCAAAGACACCCCATGCACAACTCCACCGGGGAAGGTGCCAGACAGGAGTTCTCCTGGTAGTTTTTACACTACCTTGGTAGGCATTTGAAAGGCACCAGAAAAGTTGTTCTACCTGCTTTCTGGGCTGAGATGGGGAACCGCTGAATTTTGGAGTCGGCCGGTGACAAAATGTTCCAAACACACCCCATGCACAACTCCACCGGGGAAGGTGCCAGACAGGAGTTCTCCTGGTAGTTTTTACATTGCTCCGGTAGGCATCTGAAAGACACCACAAAAGTTGTTCTACCTGCTTTCTGGGCTGAGATGGGGAACCGCTGAATTTTGGACTCGGCCGGTGACAAAATGTTCCAAACACACCCCATGCACAACTCCACCGGGGAATGTGCCAGACAGGAGTTCTCCTGGTAGTTTTTACATTGCTCCTGTAGGCATCAAAAGGACACCACAAAAGTTGTTCTACCTGCTTTCTGGGCTGAGATGGGGAACCGCTGAATTTTGGACTCGGCCGGTGAAAAAATGTTCCAAACACACCCCATGCACAACTCCACCGGGGAAGGTGCCAGACAGGAGTTCTCCTGGTAGTTTTTACACTACCTTGGTAGGCATCTGAAAGACACCACAAAAGTTGTTCTTCCTGCTTTCTGGGCTGAGATGGGGAACCGCTGAATTTTGGACTCGGCTGGTGACAAAATGTTCCAAACACACCCCATGCACAACTCCACCGGGGAAGGTGCCAGACAAGAGTTCTCTTGATAGTTTTTACACTACCTTGGTAGGCAGCTGAAAGGCACCACAAAAGTTTTTCTACCTGCTTTCTGGGCTGAGATGGGGAACCGCTGAATTTTGGACTCGGCTGGTGACAAAATTTTAATAAATACACCCCATGCACAACTCCACTAGCGAAGGTGCCAGGGACGAGTTCTGTTGGTAGTTTTTACATTGCTCCGGTAGGCATCAAAAGGACACCACAAAAGTTGTTCTACCTGCTTTCTGGGCTGAGATGGGGAACCGCTGAATTTTGGACTCGGCTGGTGACAAAATGTTCCAAAGACACCCCATGCACAACTCCACCGGGGAAGGTGCCAGACAGGAGTTCTCCTGGTAGTTTTTACACTACCTTGGTAGGCATTTGAAAGGCACCAGAAAAGTTGTTCTACCTGCTTTCTGGGCTGAGATGGGGAACCGCTGAATTTTGGAGTCGGCCGGTGACAAAATGTTCCAAACACACCCCATGCACAACTCCACCGGGGAAGGTGCCAGACAGGAGTTCTCCTGGTAGTTTTTACATTGCTCCGGTAGGCATCTGAAAGACACCACAAAAGTTGTTCTACCTGCTTTCTGGGCTGAGATGGGGAACCGCTGAATTTTGGACTCGGCCGGTGACAAAATGTTCCAAACACACCCCATGCACAACTCCACCGGGGAATGTGCCAGACAGGAGTTCTCCTGGTAGTTTTTACATTGCTCCTGTAGGCATCAAAAGGACACCACAAAAGTTGTTCTACCTGCTTTCTGGGCTGAGATGGGGAACCGCTGAATTTTGGACTCGGCTGGTGACAAAATGTTCCAAACACACCCCATGCACAACTCCACCGGGGAAGGTGCCAGACAAGAGTTCTCTTGATAGTTTTTACACTACCTTGGTAGGCAGCTGAAAGGCACCACAAAAGTTTTTCTACCTGCTTTCTGGGCTGAGATGGGGAACCGCTGAATTTTGGACTCGGCTGGTGACAAAATTTTAATAAATACACCCCATGCACAACTCCACTAGCGAAGGTGCCAGGGACGAGTTCTGTTGGTAGTTTTTACATTGCTCCGGTAGGCATCAAAAGGACACCACAAAAGTTGTTCTACCTGCTTTCTGGGCTGAGATGGGGAACCGCTGAATTTTGGACTCGGCTGGTGACAAAATGTTCCAAAGACACCCCATGCACAACTCCACCGGGGAAGGTGCCAGACAGGAGTTCTCCTGGTAGTTTTTACACTACCTTGGTAGGCATTTGAAAGGCACCAGAAAAGTTGTTCTACCTGCTTTCTGGGCTGAGATGGGGAACCGCTGAATTTTGGAGTCGGCCGGTGACAAAATGTTCCAAACACACCCCATGCACAACTCCACCGGGGAAGGTGCCAGACAGGAGTTCTCCTGGTAGTTTTTACATTGCTCCGGTAGGCATCTGAAAGACACCACAAAAGTTGTTCTACCTGCTTTCTGGGCTGAGATGGGGAACCGCTGAATTTTGGACTCGGCCGGTGACAAAATGTTCCAAACACACCCCATGCACAACTCCACCGGGGAATGTGCCAGACAGGAGTTCTCCTGGTAGTTTTTACATTGCTCCTGTAGGCATCAAAAGGACACCACAAAAGTTGTTCTACCTGCTTTCTGGGCTGAGATGGGGAACCGCTGAATTTTGGACTCGGCCGGTGAAAAAATGTTCCAAACACACCCCATGCACAACTCCACCGGGGAAGGTGCCAGGCAGGAGTTCTCCTGGTAGTTTTTACATTGCTCCGGTAGGCATCTGAAAGACACCACAAAAGTTGTTCTACCTGCTTTCTGGGCTGAGATGGGGAACCGCTGAATTTTGGACTCGGCTGGTGACAAAATGTTCCAAACACACCCCATGCACAACTCCACCGGGGAAGGTGCCAGACAGGAGTTCTCCTGGTAGTTTTTACATTGCTCCGGTAGGCATCTGAAAGACACCACAAAAGTTGTTCTACCTGCTTTCTGGGCTGAGATGGGGAACCGCTGAATTTTGGACTCGGCTGGTGACAAAATGTTCCAAACACACCCCATGCACAACTCCACCGGGGAAGGTGCCAGAAAAGAGTTCTCTTGATAGTTTTTACACTACCTTGGTAGGCAGCTGAAAGACACCACAAAAGTTGTTCTACCTGCTTTCTGGGCTGAGATGGGGAACCGCTGAATTTTGGAGTCGGCTGGTGACAAAATTTTAATAAATACACCCCATGCACAACTCCACTAGCGAAGGTGCCAGGGACGAGTTCTGTTGGTAGTTTTTACATTGCTCCGGTAGGCATCAAAAGGACACCACAAAAGTTGTTCTACCTGCTTTCTGGGCTGAGATGGGGAACCGCTGAATTTTGGACTCGGCTGGTGACAAAATGTTCCAAACACACCCCATGCACAACTCCACCGGGGAAGGTGCCAGGCAGGAGTTCTCTTGGTAGTTTTTACACTACCTTGGTAGGCATTTGAAAGGCACCACAAAAGTTGTTCTACCTGCTTTCTGGGCTGAGATGGGGAACAGCTGAATTTTGGAGTCGGCTGGTGACAAAATGTTCCAAACACACCCCATGCACAACTCCACCGGGGAAGGTGCCAGACAGGAGTTCTCCTGGTAGTTTTTACATTGCTCCGGTAGGCATCTGAAAGACACCACAAAAGTTGTTCTACCTGCTTTCTGGGCTGAGATGGGGAACAGCTGAATTTTGGACTCGGCCGGTGACAAAATGTTCCAAACACACCCCATGCACAACTCCACCGGGGAAGGTGCCAGACAGGAGTTCTCCTGGTAGTTTTTACATTGCTCCTGTAGGCATCAAAAGGACACCACAAAAGTTGTTCTTCCTGCTTTCTGGGCTGAGATGGGGAACCGCTGAATTTTGGAGTCGGCCGGTGACAAAATGTTCCAAACACACCCCATGCACAACTCCACCGGGGAAGGTGCCAGGCAGGAGTTCTCCTGGTAGTTTTTACATTGCTCCGGTAGGCATCTGAAAGACACCACAAAAGTTGTTCTACCTGCTTTCTGGGCTGAGATGGGGAACCGCTGAATTTTGGACTCGGCTGGTGACAAAATGTTCCAAACACACCCCATGCACAACTCCACCGGGGAAGGTGCCAGACAGGAGTTCTCCTGGTAGTTTTTACATTGCTCCGGTAGGCATCTGAAAGACACCACAAAAGTTGTTCTACCTGCTTTCTGGGCTGAGATGGGGAACCGCTGAATTTTGGACTCGGCCGGTGACAAAATGTTCCAAAGACACCCCATGCACAACTCCACCGGGGAAAGTGCCAGACAGGAGTTCTCTTAGTAGTTTTTACACTACCTTGGTAGGCATCTGAAAGACACCACAAAAGTTGTTCTACCTGCTTTCTGGGCTGAGATGGGGAACCGCTGAATTTTGGACTCGGCTGGTGACAAAATGTTCCAAAGACACCCCATGCACAACTCCACCGGGGAAGGTGCCAGACAGGAGTTCTCCTGGTAGTTTTTACACTACCTTGGTAGGCATTTGAAAGGCACCACAAAAGTTGTTCTACCTGCTTTCTGGGCTGAGATGGGGAACCGCTGAATTTTGGACTCGGCTGGTGACAAAATGTTCCAAAAACACCCCATGCACAACTCCACCGGGGAAGGTGCCAGACAGGAGTTCTCCTGGTAGTTTTTACATTGCTCCGGTAGGCATCTGAAAGACACCACAAAAGTTGTTCTTCCTGCTTTCTGGGCTGAGATGGGGAACCGCTGTATTTTGGACTCGGCCGGTGACAAAATGTTCCAAACACACCCCATGCACAACTCCACTAGCGAAGGTGCCAGGGACGAGTTCTGTTGGTAGTTTTTACACTACCTTGGTAGGCATTTGAAAGGCACCACAAAAGTTGTTCTACCTGCTTTCTGGGCTGAGATGGGGAACCGCTGAATTTTGGAGTCGGCCGGTGACAAAATGTTCCAAACACACCCCATGCACAACTCCACCGGGGAAGGTGCCAGACAGGAGTTCTCCTGGTAGTTTTTACATTGCTCCGGTAGGCATCTGAAAGACACCACAAAAGTTGTTCTACCTGCTTTCTGGGCTGAGATGGGGAACCGCTGAATTTTGGACTCGGCTGGTGACAAAATTTTAATAAATACACCCCATGCACAACTCCTCTAGCGAAGGTGCCAGGGACGAGTTCTGTTGGTAGTTTTTACATTGCTCCGGTAGGCATCAAAAGGACACCACAAAAGTTGTTCTACCTGCTCTCTGGGCTGAGATGGGGAACCGCTGAATTTTGGACTCGGCTGGTGACAAAATGTTCCAAACACACCCCATGCACAACTCCACCGGGGAAGGTGCCAGGCAGGAGTTCTCTTGGTAGTTTTTACACTACCTTGGTAGGCATTTGAAAGGCACCACAAAAGTTGTTCTACCTGCTTTCTGGGCTGAGATGGGGAACAGCTGAATTTTGGAGTCGGCTGGTGACAAAATGTTCCAAACACACCCCATGCACAACTCCACCGGGGAAGGTGCCAGACAGGAGTTCTCCTGGTAGTTTTTACATTGCTCCGGTAGGCATCTGAAAGACACCACAAAAGTTGTTCTACCTGCTTTCTGGGCTGAGATGGGGAACCGCTGAATTTTGGAGTCGGCCGGTGACAAAATGTTCCAAACACACCCCATGCACAACTCCACCGGGGAAGGTGCCAGACAGGAGTTCTCCTGGTAGTTTTTACATTGCTCCGGTAGGCATCTGAAAGACACCACAAAAGTTGTTCTACCTGCTTTCTGGGCTGAGATGGGGAACCGCTGAATTTTGGACTCGGCCGGTGACAAAATGTTCCAAACACACCCCATGCACAACTCCACTAGCGAAGGTGCCAGGGACGAGTTCTGTTGGTAGTTTTTACATTGCTCCTGTAGGCATCAAAAGGACACCACAAAAGTTGTTCTTCCTGCTTTCTGGGCTGAGATGGGGAACAGCTGAATTTTGGACTCGGCTGGTGACAAAATGTTCCAAACACACCCCATGCACAACTCCACCGGGGAAGGTGCCAGGCAGGAGTTCTCCTGGTAGTTTTTACATTGCTCCGGTAGGCATCTGAAAGACACCACAAAAGTTGTTCTACCTGCTTTCTGGGCTGAGATGGGGAACCGCTGAATTTTGGACTCGGCCGGTGACAAAATGTTCCAAACACACCCCATGCACAACTCCACCGGGGAAGGTGCCAGACAGGAGTTCTCCTGGTAGTTTTTACATTGCTCCTGTAGGCATCAAAAGGACACCACAAAAGTTGTTCTTCCTGCTTTCTGGGCTGAGATGGGGAACCGCTGAATTTTGGACTCGGCCGGTGAAAAAATGTTCCAAACACACCCCATGCACAACTCCACCGGGGAAGGTGCCAGACAGGAGTTCTCCTGGTAGTTTTTACATTGCTCCGGTAGGCATCTGAAAGACACCACAAAAGTTGTTCTACCTGCTTTCTGGGCTGAGATGGGGAACCGCTGAATTTTGGACTCGGCCGGTGAAAAAATGTTCCAAACACACCCCATGCACAACTCCACCGGGGAAGGTGCCAGGCAGGAGTTCTCCTGGTAGTTTTTACATTGCTCCGGTAGGCATCTGAAAGACACCACAAAAGTTGTTCTACCTGCTTTCTGGGCTGAGATGGGGAACCGCTGAATTTTGGACTCGGCTGGTGACAAAATGTTCCAAACACACCCCATGCACAACTCCACCGGGGAAGGTGCCAGACAGGAGTTCTCCTGGTAGTTTTTACATTGCTCCGGTAGGCATCTGAAAGACACCACAAAAGTTGTTCTACCTGCTTTCTGGGCTGAGATGGGGAACCGCTGAATTTTGGAGTCGGCTGGTGACAAAATGTTCCAAACACACCCCCTGCACAACTCCACCGGGGAAGGTGCCAGACAGGAGTTCTCTTAGTAGTTTTTACACTACCTTGGTAGGCATCTGAAAGACACCACAAAAGTTGTTCTACCTGCTTTCTGGGCTGAGATGGGGAACCGCTGAATTTTGGACTCGGCTGGTGACAAAATTTTAATAAATACACCCCATGCACAACTCCACTAGCGAAGGTGCCAGGGACGAGTTCTGTTGGTAGTTTTTACATTGCTCCGGTAGGCATCAAAAGGACACCACAAAAGTTGTTCTACCTGCTCTCTGGGCTGAGATGGGGAACCGCTGAATTTTGGACTCGGCTGGTGACAAAATGTTCCAAACACACCCCATGCACAACTCCACCGGGGAAGGTGCCAGGCAGGAGTTCTCTTGGTAGTTTTTACACTACCTTGGTAGG
This sequence comes from Falco biarmicus, assembly GCF_023638135.1. Lineage (NCBI taxonomy): Eukaryota > Metazoa > Chordata > Aves > Falconiformes > Falconidae > Falco > Falco biarmicus. The sequence continues at coordinate 16,870 of NW_026611722.1, forward strand.
CATTTGAAAGGCACCACAAAAGTTGTTCTACCTGCTTTCTGGGCTGAGATGGGGAACAGCTGAATTTTGGAGTCGGCTGGTGACAAAATGTTCCAAACACACCCCATGCACAACTCCACCGGGGAAGGTGCCAGACAGGAGTTCTCCTGGTAGTTTTTACATTGCTCCGGTAGGCATCTGAAAGACACCACAAAAGTTGTTCTACCTGCTTTCTGGGCTGAGATGGGGAACCGCTGAATTTTGGACTCGGCTGGTGACAAAATGTTCCAAACACACCCCATGCACAACTCCACCGGGGAAGGTGCCAGACAGGAGTTCTCCTGGTAGTTTTTACATTGCTCCGGTAGGCATCTGAAAGACACCACAAAAGTTGTTCTACCTGCTTTCTGGGCTGAGATGGGGAACCGCTGAATTTTGGAGTCGGCTGGTGACAAAATGTTCCAAACACACCCCCTGCACAACTCCACCGGGGAAGGTGCCAGACAGGAGTTCTCTTAGTAGTTTTTACACTACCTTGGTAGGCATCTGAAAGACACCACAAAAGTTGTTCTACCTGCTTTCTGGGCTGAGATGGGGAACCGCTGAATTTTGGAGTCGGCTGGTGAAAAAATGTTCCAAACACACCCCATGCACAACTCCACCGGGGAAGGTGCCAGACAAGAGTTCTCTTGATAGTTTTTACACTACCTTGGTAGGCATTTGAAAGGCACCACAAAAGTTGTTCTACCTGCTTTCTGGGCTGAGATGGGGAACCGCTGAATTTTGGACTCGGCTGGTGACAAAATTTTAATAAATACACCCCATGCACAACTCCACTAGCGAAGGTGCCAGGGACGAGTTCTGTTGGTAGTTTTTACATTGCTCCGGTAGGCATCAAAAGGACACCACAAAAGTTGTTCTACCTGCTCTCTGGGCTGAGATGGGGAACCGCTGAATTTTGGACTCGGCTGGTGACAAAATGTTCCAAACACACCCCATGCACAACTCCACCGGGGAAGGTGCCAGGCAGGAGTTCTCTTGGTAGTTTTTACACTACCTTGGTAGGCATTTGAAAGGCACCACAAAAGTTGTTCTACCTGCTTTCTGGGCTGAGATGGGGAACAGCTGAATTTTGGAGTCGGCTGGTGACAAAATGTTCCAAACACACCCCATGCACAACTCCACCGGGGAAGGTGCCAGACAGGAGTTCTCCTGGTAGTTTTTACATTGCTCCGGTAGGCATCTGAAAGACACCACAAAAGTTGTTCTACCTGCTTTCTGGGCTGAGATGGGGAACCGCTGAATTTTGGAGTCGGCCGGTGACAAAATGTTCCAAACACACCCCATGCACAACTCCACCGGGGAAGGTGCCAGACAGGAGTTCTCCTGGTAGTTTTTACATTGCTCCGGTAGGCATCTGAAAGACACCACAAAAGTTGTTCTACCTGCTTTCTGGGCTGAGATGGGGAACCGCTGAATTTTGGAGTCGGCCGGTGACAAAATGTTCCAAACACACCCCATGCACAACTCCACTAGCGAAGGTGCCAGGGACGAGTTCTGTTGGTAGTTTTTACATTGCTCCTGTAGGCATCAAAAGGACACCACAAAAGTTGTTCTTCCTGCTTTCTGGGCTGAGATGGGGAACAGCTGAATTTTGGACTCGGCTGGTGACAAAATGTTCCAAACACACCCCATGCACAACTCCACCGGGGAAGGTGCCAGGCAGGAGTTCTCCTGGTAGTTTTTACACTACCTTGGTAGGCATCTGAAAGACACCACAAAAGTTGTTCTACCTGCTTTCTGGGCTGAGATGGGGAACCGCTGTATTTTGGACTCGGCTGGTGAAAAAATGTTCCAAACACACCCCATGCACAACTCCACCGGGGAAGGTGCCAGACAGGAGTTCTCCTGGTAGTTTTTACATTGCTCCGGTAGGCATCTGAAAGACACCACAAAAGTTGTTCTACCTGCTTTCTGGGCTGAGATGGGGAACCGCTGAATTTTGGACTCGGCCGGTGACAAAATGTTCCAAACACACCCCATGCACAACTCCACCGGGGAATGTGCCAGACAGGAGTTCTCCTGGTAGTTTTTACATTGCTCCTGTAGGCATCAAAAGGACACCACAAAAGTTGTTCTTCCTGCTTTCTGGGCTGAGATGGGGAACCGCTGAATTTTGGACTCGGCCGGTGAAAAAATGTTCCAAACACACCCCATGCACAACTCCACCGGGGAAGGTGCCAGACAGGAGTTCTCTTGATAGTTTTTACATTGCTCCGGTAGGCATCTGAAAGACACCACAAAAGTTGTTCTACCTGCTTTCTGGGCTGAGATGGGGAACCGCTGAATTTTGGACTCGGCTGGTGACAAAATGTTCCAAACACACCCCATGCACAACTCCACCGGGGAAGGTGCCAGACAGGAGTTCTCCTGGTAGTTTTTACATTGCTCTGGTAGGCATCTGAAAGACACCACAAAAGTTGTTCTACCTGCTTTCTGGGCTGAGATGGGGAACCGCTGAATTTTGGACTCGGCTGGTGACAAAATGTTCCAAACACACCCCCTGCACAACTCCACCGGGGAAGGTGCCAGACAGGAGTTCTTTTGATAGTTTTTACACTACCTTGGTAGGCAGCTGAAAGGCACCACAAAAGTTGTTCTACCTGCTTTCTGGGCTGAGATGGGGAACCGCTGAATTTTGGACTCGGCTGGTGACAAAATGTTCCAAACACACCCCATGCACAACTCCACCGGGGAAGGTGCCAGACAAGAGTTCTCTTGATAGTTTTTACACTACCTTGGTAGGCAGCTGAAAGGCACCACAAAAGTTGTTCTACCTGCTTTCTGGGCTGAGATGGGGAACCGCTGAATTTTGGACTCGGCTGGTGACAAAATTTTAATAAATACACCCCATGCACAACGCCACTAGCGAAGGTGCCAGGGACGAGTTCTGTTGGTAGTTTTTACATTGCTCCGGTAGGCATCAAAAGGACACCACAAAAGTTGTTCTACCTGCTTTCTGGGCTGAGATGGGGAACCGCTGAATTTTGGACTCGGCTGGTAACAAAATGTTCCAAACACACCCCATGCACAACTCCACCGGGGAAGGTGCCAGGCAGGAGTTCTCTTGGTAGTTTTTACACTACCTTGGTAGGCAGCTGAAAGGCACCACAAAAGTTGTTCTACCTGCTTTCTGGGCTGAGATGGGGAACCGCTGAATTTTGGAGTCGGCTGGTGACAAAATGTTCCAAACACACCCCATGCACAACTCCACCGGGGAAGGTGCCAGACAGGAGTTCTCCTGGTAGTTTTTACATTGCTCCGGTAGGCATCTGAAAGACACCACAAAAGTTGTTCTACCTGCTTTCTGGGCTGAGATGGGGAACCGCTGAATTTTGGAGTCGGCCGGTGACAAAATGTTCCAAACACACCCCCTGCACAACTCCACCGGGGAAGGTGCCAGACAGGAGTTCTCCTGGTAGTTTTTACATTGCTCCGGTAGGCATCTGAAAGACACCACAAAAGTTGTTCTACCTGCTTTCTGGGCTGAGATGGGGAACCGCTGAATTTTGGACTCGGCCGGTGACAAAATGTTCCAAACACACCCCATGCACAACTCCACCGGGGAAGGTGCCAGACAAGAGTTCTCTTGATAGTTTTTACATTGCTCCGGTAGGCATCTGAAAGACACCACAAAAGTTGTTCTACCTGCTTTCTGGGCTGAGATGGGGAACCGCTGAATTTTGGAGTCGGCCGGTGACAAAATGTTCCAAAGACACCCCATGCACAACTCCACCGGGGAAGGTGCCAGGCAGGAGTTCTCTTGATAGTTTTTACACTACCTTGGTAGGCAGCTGAAAGGCACCACAAAAGTTGTTCTACCTGCTTTCTGGGCTGAGATGGGGAACAGCTGAATTTTGGAGTCGGCCGGTGACAAAATGTTCCAAACACACCCCATGCACAACTCCACCGGGGAAGGTGCCAGACAGGAGTTCTCCTGGTAGTTTTTACATTGCTCTGGTAGGCATCTGAAAGACACCACAAAAGTTGTTCTACCTGCTTTCTGGGCTGAGATGGGGAATCGCTGAATTTTGGAGTCGGCCGGTGACAAAATGTTCCAAACACACCCCATGCACAACTCCACCGGGGAAGGTGCCAGACAGGAGTTCTCCTGGTAGTTTTTACATTGCTCCGGTAGGCATCTGAAAGACACCACAAAAGTTGTTCTACCTGCTTTCTGGGCTGAGATGGGGAACCGCTGAATTTTGGAGTCGGCCGGTGACAAAATGTTCCAAACACACCCCATGCACAACTCCACCGGGGAAGGTGCCAGACAGGAGTTCTCTTAGTAGTTTTTACATTGCTCCTGTAGGCATCAAAAGGACACCACAAAAGTTGTTCTTCCTGCTTTCTGGGCTGAGATGGGGAACCGCTGAATTTTGGAGTCGGCCGGAGACAAAATGTTCCAAAGACACCCCATGCACAACTCCACCGGGGAAGGTGCCAGGCAGGAGTACTCCTGGTAGTTTTTACACTACCTTGGTAGGCATTGGAAAGGCACCACAAAAGTTGTTCTACCTGCTTTCTGGGCTGAGATGGGGAACCGCTGAATTTTGGACTCGGCTGGTGACAAAATTTTAATAAATACACCCCATGCACAACTCCACTAGCGAAGGTGCCAGGGACGAGTTCTGTTGGTAGTTTTTACATTGCTCCGGTAGGCATCAAAAGGACACCACAAAAGTTGTTCTACCTGCTTTCTGGGCTGAGATGGGGAACCGCTGAATTTTGGACTCGGCTGGTGACAAAATGTTCCAAACACACCCCATGCACAACTCCACCGGGGAAGGTGCCAGGCAGGAGTTCTCTTGGTAGTTTTTACACTACCTTGGTAGGCAGCTGAAAGGCACCACAAAAGTTGTTCTACCTGCTTTCTGGGCTGAGATGGGGAACCGCTGAATTTTGGAGTCGGCTGGTGACAAAATGTTCCAAACACACCCCATGCACAACTCCACCGGGGAAGGTGCCAGACAGGAGTTCTCCTGGTAGTTTTTACATTGCTCCGGTAGGCATCTGAAAGACACCACAAAAGTTGTTCTACCTGCTTTCTGGGCTGAGATGGGGAACCGCTGAATTTTGGAGTCGGCCGGTGACAAAATGTTCCAAACACACCCCATGCACAACTCCACCGGGGAAGGTGCCAGACAGGAGTTCTCCTGGTAGTTTTTACATTGCTCCGGTAGGCATCTGAAAGACACCACAAAAGTTGTTCTACCTGCTTTCTGGGCTGAGATGGGGAACCGCTGAATTTTGGACTCGGCCGGTGACAAAATGTTCCAAACACACCCCATGCACAACTCCACCGGGGAAGGTGCCAGACAGGAGTTCTCCTGGTAGTTTTTACATTGCTCCTGTAGGCATCAAAAGGACACCACAAAAGTTGTTCTTCCTGCTTTCTGGGCTGAGATGGGGAACCGCTGAATTTTGGAGTCGGCCGGTGACAAAATGTTCCAAACACACCCCATGCACAACTCCACCGGGGAAGGTGCCAGGCAGGAGTTCTCTTGATAGTTTTTACACTACCTTGGTAGGCAGCTGAAAGGCACCACAAAAGTTGTTCTACCTGCTTTCTGGGCTGAGATGGGGAACCGCTGAATTTTGGACTCGGCCGGTGACAAAATGTTCCAAACACACCCCATGCACAACTCCACCGGGGAAGGTGCCAGACAGGAGTTCTCCTGGTAGTTTTTACATTGCTCTGGTAGGCATCTGAAAGACACCACAAAAGTTGTTCTACCTGCTTTCTGGGCTGAGATGGGGAATCGCTGAATTTTGGAGTCGGCCGGTGACAAAATGTTCCAAACACACCCCATGCACAACTCCACCGGGGAAGGTGCCAGACAGGAGTTCTCCTGGTAGTTTTTACATTGCTCCGGTAGGCATCTGAAAGACACCACAAAAGTTGTTCTACCTGCTTTCTGGGCTGAGATGGGGAACCGCTGAATTTTGGAGTCGGCCGGTGACAAAATGTTCCAAACACACCCCATGCACAACTCCACCGGGGAAGGTGCCAGACAGGAGTTCTCTTAGTAGTTTTTACATTGCTCCTGTAGGCATCAAAAGGACACCACAAAAGTTGTTCTTCCTGCTTTCTGGGCTGAGATGGGGAACCGCTGAATTTTGGAGTCGGCCGGTGACAAAATGTTCCAAAGACACCCCATGCACAACTCCACCGGGGAAGGTGCCAGGCAGGAGTACTCCTGGTAGTTTTTACACTACCTTGGTAGGCATTGGAAAGGCACCACAAAAGTTGTTCTACCTGCTTTCTGGGCTGAGATGGGGAACAGCTGAATTTTGGACTCGGCTGGTGACAAAATTTTAATAAATACACCCCATGCACAACTCCACTAGCGAAGGTGCCAGGGACGAGTTCTGTTGGTAGTTTTTACATTGCTCCGGTAGGCATCAAAAGGACACCACAAAAGTTGTTCTACCTGCTTTCTGAGCTGAGATGGGGAACCGCTGAATTTTGGACTCGGTTGGTGACAAAATTTTAATAAATACACCCCATGCACAACTCCACTAGCGAAGGTGCCAGGGACGAGTTCTGTTATTAGTTTTTACATTGCTCCGGTAGGCATCTGAAAGACACCACAAAAGTTGTTCTACCTGCTTTCTGGGCTGACATGGGGAACCGCTGAATTTTGGACTCGGCTGGTGACAAAATGTTCCAAACACACCCCATGCACAACTCCACCGGGGAAGGTGCCAGACAAGAGTTCTCTTGATAGTTTTTACACTACCTTGGTAGGCAGCTGAAAGGCACCACAAAAGTTGTTCTACCTGCTTTCTGGGCTGAGATGGGGAACCGCTGAATTTTGGACTCGGCTGGTGACAAAATGTTCCAAACACACCGCATGCACAACTCCACCGGGGAAGGTGCCAGACAAGAGTTCTCTTGATAGTTTTTACACTACCTTGGTAGGCAGCTGAAAGGCACCACAAAAGTTGTTCTACCTGCTTTCTGGGCTGAGATGGGGAACCGCTGAATTTTGGACTCGGCTGGTGACAAAATGTTCCAAACACACCCCATGCACAACTCCACCGGGGAAGGTGCCAGACAGGAGTTCTCCTGGTAGTTTTTACATTGCTCCGGTAGGCATCTGAAAGACACCACAAAAGTTGTTCTACCTGCTTTCTGGGCTGAGATGGGGAACCGCTGAATTTTGGAGTCGGCCGGTGACAAAATGTTCCAAACACACCCCATGCACAACTCCACCGGGGAAGGTGCCAGACAGGAGTTCTCCTGGTAGTTTTTACATTGCTCCGGTAGGCATCTGAAAGACACCACAAAAGTTGTTCTACCTGCTTTCTGGGCTGAGATGGGGAACCGCTGAATTTTGGAGTCGGCCGGTGACAAAATGTTCCAAAGACACCCCATGCACAACTCCACCGGGGAAGGTGCCAGGCAGGAGTTCTCTTGGTAGTTTTTACACTACCTTGGTAGGCATTTGAAAGGCACCACAAAAGTTGTTCTACCTGCTTTCTGAGCTGAGATGGGGAACCGCTGAATTTTGGACTCGGCTGGTGACAAAATTTTAATAAATACACCCCATGCACAACTCCACTAGCGAAGGTGCCAGGCAGGAGTTCTGTTGGTAGTTTTTACATTGCTCCGGTAGGCAGCTGAAAGACACCACAAAAGTTGTTCTACCTGCTTTCTGGGCTGAGATGGGGAACCGCTGAATTTTGGACTCGGCTGGTGACAAAATGTTCCAAACACACCCCATGCACAACTCCACCGGGGAAGGTGCCAGACAAGAGTTCTCTTGATAGTTTTTACACTACCTTGGTAGGCAGCTGAAAGGCACCACAAAAGTTGTTCTACCTGCTTTCTGGGCTGAGATGGGGAACCGCTGAATTTTGGACTCGGCTGGTGACAAAATGTTCCAAACACACCCCATGCACAACTCCACCGGGGAAGGTGCCAGACAGGAGTTCTCCTGGTAGTTTTTACATTGCTCCGGTAGGCATCTGAAAGACACCAGAAAAGTTGTTCTACCTGCTTTCTGGGCTGAGATGGGGAACCGCTGAATTTTGGAGTCGGCCGGTGACAAAATGTTCCAAACACACCCCCTGCACAACTCCACCGGGGAAGGTGCCAGACAGGAGTTCTCCTGGTAGTTTTTACATTGCTCCGGTAGGCATCTGAAAGACACCACAAAAGTTGTTCTACCTGCTTTCTGGGCTGAGATGGGGAACCGCTGAATTTTGGACTCGGCCGGTGACAAAATGTTCCAAACACACCCCATGCACAACTCCACTAGCGAAGGTGCCAGGGACGAGTTCTGTTGGTAGTTTTTACATTGCTCCTGTAGGCATCAAAAGGACACCACAAAAGTTGTTCTTCCTGCTTTCTGGGCTGAGATGGGGAACAGCTGAATTTTGGACTCGGCTGGTGACAAAATGTTCCAAACACACCCCATGCACAACTCCACCGGGGAAGGTGCCAGACAGGAGTTCTCCTGGTAGTTTTTACATTGCTCCGGTAGGCATCTGAAAGACACCACAAAAGTTGTTCTACCTGCTTTCTGGGCTGAGATGGGGAACCGCTGAATTTTGGACTCGGCTGGTGACAAAATGTTCCAAACACACCCCATGCACAACTCCACCGGGGAAGGTGCCAGACAGGAGTTCTCCTGGTAGTTTTTACATTGCTCCGGTAGGCATCTGAAAGACACCACAAAAGTTGTTCTACCTGCTTTCTGGGCTGAGATGGGGAACCGCTGAATTTTGGAGTCGGCTGGTGAAAAAATGTTCCAAACACACCCCCTGCACAACTCCACCGGGGAAGGTGCCAGACAGGAGTTCTCTTAGTAGTTTTTACACTACCTTGGTAGGCATCTGAAAGACACCACAAAAGTTGTTCTACCTGCTTTCTGGGCTGAGATGGGGAACCGCTGAATTTTGGACTCGGCTGGTGACAAAATGTTCCAAACACACCCCATGCACAACTCCACTGGGGAAGGTGCCAGAAAAGAGTTCTCTTGATAGTTTTTACACTACCTTGGTAGGCAGCTGAAAGGCACCACAAAAGTTGTTCTACCTGCTTTCTGGGCTGAGATGGGGAACCGCTGAATTTTGGACTCGGCTGGTGACAAAATTTTAATAAATACACCCCATGCACAACTCCACTAGCGAAGGTGCCAGGGACGAGTTCTGTTGGTAGTTTTTACATTGCTCCGGTAGGCATCAAAAGGACACCACAAAAGTTGTTCTACCTGCTTTCTGGGCTGAGATGGGGAACCGCTGAATTTTGGACTCGGCTGGTGACAATATGTTCCAAACACACCCCCTGCACAACTCCACCGGGGAAGGTGCCAGACAGGAGTTCTCCTGGTAGTTTTTACATTGCTCCGGTAGGCATCTGAAAGACACCACAAAAGTTGTTCTACCTGCTTTCTGGGCTGAGATGGGGAACCGCTGAATTTTGGAGTCGGCCGGTGACAAAATGTTCCAAACACACCCCATGCACAACTCCACCGGGGAAGGTGCCAGACAGGAGTTCTCCTGGTAGTTTTTACATTGCTCCGGTAGGCATCTGAAAGACACCACAAAAGTTGTTCTACCTGCTTTCTGGGCTGAGATGGGGAACCGCTGAATTTTGGAGTCGGCCGGTGACAAAATGTTCCAAACACACCCCATGCACAACTCCACTAGCGAAGGTGCCAGGGACGAGTTCTGTTGGTAGTTTTTACATTGCTCCTGTAGGCATCAATAGGACACCACAAAAGTTGTTCTTCCTGCTTTCTGGGCTGAGATGGGGAACAGCTGAATTTTGGACTCGGCTGGTGACAAAATGTTCCAAACACACCCCATGCACAACTCCACCGGGGAAGGTGCCAGACAGGAGTTCTCCTGGTAGTTTTTACACTACCTTGGTAGGCATTTGAAAGGCACCACAAAAGTTGTTCTACCTGCTTTCTGGGCTGAGATGGGGAACCGCTGTATTTTGGACTCGGCTGGTGAAAAAATGTTCCAAACACACCCCATGCACAACTCCACTGGGGAAGGTGCCAGACAGGAGTTCTCCTGGTAGTTTTTACACTACCTTGGTAGGCATCTGAAAGACACCACAAAAGTTGTTCTACCTGCTTTCTGGGCTGAGATGGGGAACAGCTGAATTTTGGACTCGGCCGGTGACAAAATGTTCCAAACACACCCCATGCACAACTCCACCGGGGAAGGTGCCAGACAGGAGTTCTCATGGTAGTTTTTACATTGCTCCGGTAGGCATTTGAAAGACACCACAAAAGTTGTTCTACCTGCTTTCTGGGCTGAGATGGGGAACCGCTGAATTTTGGAGTCGGCCGGTGACAAAATGTTCCAAACACACCCCATGCACAACTCCACCGGGGAAGGTGCCAGACAGGAGTTCTCCTGGTAGTTTTTACATTGCTCCTGTAGGCATCAAAAGGACACCACAAAAGTTGTTCTTCCTGCTTTCTGGGCTGAGATGGGGAACCGCTGAATTTTGGAGTCGGCCGGTGACAAAATGTTCCAAAGACACCCCATGCACAACTCCACCGGGGAAGGTGCCAGGCAGGAGTTCTCTTGATAGTTTTTACACTACCTTGGTAGGCAGCTGAAAGGCACCACAAAAGTTGTTCTACCTGCTTTCTGGGCTGAGGTGGGGAACAGCTGAATTTTGGACTCGGCTGGTGACAAAATTTTAATAAATACACCCCATGCACAACTCCACTAACGAAGGTGCCAGGGAAGAGTTCTGTTGGTAGTTTTTACATTGCTCCTGTAGGCATCAAAAGGACACCACAAAAGTTGTTCTACCTGCTTTCTGGGCTGAGATGGGGAACCGCTGAATTTTGGACTCGGCCGGTGACAAAATGTTCCAAACACACCCCATGCACAACTCCACCGGGGAAGGTGCCAGACAGGAGTTCTCTTAATAGTTTTTACACTACCTTGGTAGGCATTTGAAAGACACCACAAAAGTTGTTCTACCTGCTCTCTGGGCTGAGATGGGGAACCTCTGAATTTTGGACTCGGCCGGTGACAAAATGTTCCAAACACACCCCATGCACAACTCCACCGGGGAAGGTGCCAGACAGGAGTTCTCCTGGTAGTTTTTACATTGCTCTGGTAGGCATCTGAAAGGCACCACAAAAGTAGTTCTACCTGCTTTCTGGGCTGAGATGGGGAACCGCTGAATTTTGGAGTCGGCCGGTGACAAAATGTTCCAAACACACCCCATGCACAACTCCACCGGGGAAGGTGCCAGACAGGAGTTCTCCTGGTAGTTTTTACATTGCTCCGGTAGGCATCTGAAAGACACCACAAAAGTTGTTCTACCTGCTTTCTGGGCTGAGATGGGGAACAGCTGAATTTTGGAGTCGGCCGGTGACAAAATGTTCCAAACACACCCCATGCACAACTCCACCGGGGAAGGTGCCAGACAGGAGTTCTCCTGGTAGTTTTTACATTGCTCCGGTAGGCATCTGAAAGGCACCACAAAAGTTGTTCTACCTGCTTTCTGGGCTGAGATGGGGAACCGCTGAATTTTGGAGTCGGCTGGTGACAAAATGTTCCAAACACACCCCCTGCACAACTCCACCGGGGAAGGTGCCAGACAGGAGTTCTCCTGGTAGTTTTTACATTGCTCCTGTAGGCATCAAAAGGACACCACAAAAGTTGTTCTTCCTGCTTTCTGGGCTGAGATGGGGAACCGCTGAATTTTGGAGTCGGCCGGTGACAAAATGTTCCAAACACACCCCATGCACAACTCCACTAGCGAAGGTGCCAGACAGGAGTTCTCCTGGTAGTTTTTACATTGCTCCTGTAGGCATCAAAAGGACACCACAAAAGTTGTTCTTCCTGCTTTCTGGGCTGAGATGGGGAACCGCTGAATTTTGGACTCGGCTGGTGACAAAATGTTCCAAACACACCCCATGCACAACTCCACCGGGGAAGGTGCCAGACAGGAGTTCTCCTGGTAGTTTTTACATTGCTCTGGTAGGCATTTGAAAGACACCACAAAAGTTGTTCTACCTGCTTTCTGGGCTGAGATGGGGAACCGCTGAATTTTGGACTCGGCTGGTGACAAAATGTTCCAAACACACCCCATGCACAACTCCACCGGGGAAGGTGCCAGACAAGAGTTCTCTTGATAGTTTTTACACTACCTTGGTAGGCAGCTGAAAGGCACCACAAAAGTTGTTCTACCTGCTTTCTGGGCTGAGATGGGGAACAGCTGAATTTTGGACTCGGCTGGTGACAACATTTTAATAAATACACCCCATGCACAACTCCACTAGCGAAGGTGCCAGGGACGAGTTCTGTTGGTAGTTTTTACATTGCTCCGGTAGGCATCAAAAGGACACCACAAAAGTTGTTCTACCTGCTTTCTGGGCTGAGATGGGGAACCGCTGAATTTTGGACTCGGCCGGTGACAAAATGTTCCAAACACACCCCATGCACAACTCCACCGGGGAAGGTGCCAGGCAGGAGTTCTCTTGGTAGTTTTTACATTGCTCCGGTAAGCATCTGAAAGACACCACAAAAGTTGTTCTACCTGCTTTCTGGGCTGAGATGGGGAACCGCTGAATTTTGGAGTCGGCCGGTGACAAAATGTTCCAAACACACCCCATGCACAACTCCACCGGGGAAGGTGCCAGACAGGAGTTCTCTCAATAGTTTTTATACTACCTTGGTAGGCAGCTGAAAGGCACCACAAAAGTTGTTCTACCTGCTTTCTGGGCTGAGATGGGGAACAGCTGAATTTTGGACTCGGCTGGTGACAAAATGTTCCAAACACACCCCATGCACAACTCCACCGGGGAAGGTGCCAGACAGGAGTTCTCCTGGTAGTTTTTACATTGCTCCGGTAGACATCTGAAAGACACCACAAAAGTTGTTCTACCTGCTTTCTGGGCTGAGATGGGGAACCGCTGAATTTTGGAGTCGGCCGGTGACAAAATGTTCCAAACACACCCCATGCACAACTCCACCGGGGAAGGTGCCAGACAGGAGTTCTCCTGGTAGTTTTTACATTGCTCCGGTAGGCATCTGAAAGACACCACAAAAGTTGTTCTACCTGCTTTCTGGGCTGAGATGGGGAACCGCTGAATTTTGGACTCGGCCGGTGACAAAATGTTCCAAACACACCCCATGCACAACTCCACTAGCGAAGGTGCCAGGGACGAGTTCTGTTGGTAGTTTTTACATTGCTCCTGTAGGCATCAAAAGGACACCACAAAAGTTGTTCTTCCTGCTTTCTGGGCTGAGATGGGGAACAGCTGAATTTTGGACTCGGCTGGTGACAAAATGTTCCAAACACACCCCATGCACAACTCCACCGGGGAAGGTGCCAGACAGGAGTTCTCCTGGTAGTTTTTACATTGCTCCGGTAGGCATCTGAAAGACACCACAAAAGTTGTTCTACCTGCTTTCTGGGCTGAGATGGGGAACCGCTGAATTTTGGACTCGGCTGGTGACAAAATGTTCCAAACACACCCCATGCACAACTCCACCGGGGAAGGTGCCAGACAGGAGTTCTCCTGGTAGTTTTTACATTGCTCCGGTAGGCATCTGAAAGACACCACAAAAGTTGTTCTACCTGCTTTCTGGGCTGAGATGGGGAACCGCTGAATTTTGGAGTCGGCTGGTGAAAAAATGTTCCAAACACACCCCCTGCACAACTCCACCGGGGAAGGTGCCAGACAGGAGTTCTCTTAGTAGTTTTTACACTACCTTGGTAGGCATCTGAAAGACACCACAAAAGTTGTTCTACCTGCTTTCTGGGCTGAGATGGGGAACCGCTGAATTTTGGACTCGGCTGGTGACAAAATGTTCCAAACACACCCCATGCACAACTCCACTGGGGAAGGTGCCAGACAAGAGTTCTCTTGATAGTTTTTACACTACCTTGGTAGGCAGCTGAAAGGCACCACAAAAGTTGTTCTACCTGCTTTCTGGGCTGAGATGGGGAACCGCTGAATTTTGGACTCGGCTGGTGACAAAATTTTAATAAATACACCCCATGCACAACTCCACTAGCGAAGGTGCCAGGGACGAGTTCTGTTGGTAGTTTTTACATTGCTCCGGTAGGCATCAAAAGGACACCACAAAAGTTGTTCTACCTGCTTTCTGGGCTGAGATGGGGAACCGCTGAATTTTGGACTCGGCTGGTGACAATATGTTCCAAACACACCCCCTGCACAACTCCACCGGGGAAGGTGCCAGACAGGAGTTCTCCTGGTAGTTTTTACATTGCTCCGGTAGGCATCTGAAAGACACCACAAAAGTTGTTCTACCTGCTTTCTGGGCTGAGATGGGGAACCGCTGAATTTTGGAGTCGGCCGGTGACAAAATGTTCCAAACACACCCCATGCACAACTCCACCGGGGAAGGTGCCAGACAGGAGTTCTCCTGGTAGTTTTTACATTGCTCCGGTAGGCATCTGAAAGACACCACAAAAGTTGTTCTACCTGCTTTCTGGGCTGAGATGGGGAACCGCTGAATTTTGGAGTCGGCCGGTGACAAAATGTTCCAAACACACCCCATGCACAACTCCACTAGCGAAGGTGCCAGGGACGAGTTCTGTTGGTAGTTTTTACATTGCTCCTGTAGGCATCAATAGGACACCACAAAAGTTGTTCTTCCTGCTTTCTGGGCTGAGATGGGGAACAGCTGAATTTTGGACTCGGCTGGTGACAAAATGTTCCAAACACACCCCATGCACAACTCCACCGGGGAAGGTGCCAGACAGGAGTTCTCCTGGTAGTTTTTACACTACCTTGGTAGGCATTTGAAAGGCACCACAAAAGTTGTTCTACCTGCTTTCTGGGCTGAGATGGGGAACCGCTGTATTTTGGACTCGGCTGGTGAAAAAATGTTCCAAACACACCCCATGCACAACTCCACTGGGGAAGGTGCCAGACAGGAGTTCTCCTGGTAGTTTTTACACTACCTTGGTAGGCATCTGAAAGACACCACAAAAGTTGTTCTACCTGCTTTCTGGGCTGAGATGGGGAACAGCTGAATTTTGGACTCGGCCGGTGACAAAATGTTCCAAACACACCCCATGCACAACTCCACCGGGGAAGGTGCCAGACAGGAGTTCTCATGGTAGTTTTTACATTGCTCCGGTAGGCATCTGAAAGACACCACAAAAGTTGTTCTACCTGCTTTCTGGGCTGAGATGGGGAACCGCTGAATTTTGGACTCGGCCGGTGACAAAATGTTCCAAACACACCCCATGCACAACTCCACCGGGGAAGGTGCCAGACAGGAGTTCTCCTGGTAGTTTTTACATTGCTCCTGTAGGCATCAAAAGGACACCACAAAAGTTGTTCTTCCTGCTTTCTGGGCTGAGATGGGGAACCGCTGAATTTTGGAGTCGGCCGGTGACAAAATGTTCCAAAGACACCCCATGCACAACTCCACCGGGGAAGGTGCCAGGCAGGAGTTCTCTTGATAGTTTTTACACTACCTTGGTAGGCAGCTGAAAGGCACCACAAAAGTTGTTCTACCTGCTTTCTGGGCTGACATGGGGAACAGCTGAATTTTGGACTCGGCTGGTGACAAAATTTTAATAAATACACCCCATGCACAACTCCACTAACGAAGGTGCCAGGGAAGAGTTCTGTTGGTAGTTTTTACATTGCTCCTGTAGGCATCTGAAAGGCACCACAAAAGTAGTTCTACCTGCTTTCTGGGCTGAGATGGGGAACCGCTGAATTTTGGAGTCGGCCGGTGACAAAATGTTCCAAACACACCCCATGCACAACTCCACCGGGGAAGGTGCCAGACAGGAGTTCTCCTGGTAGTTTTTACATTGCTCCGGTAGGCATCTGAAAGACACCACAAAAGTTGTTCTACCTGCTTTCTGGGCTGAGATGGGGAACAGCTGAATTTTGGAGTCGGCCGGTGACAAAATGTTCCAAACACACCCCATGCACAACTCCACCGGGGAAGGTGCCAGACAGGAGTTCTCCTGGTAGTTTTTACATTGCTCCGGTAGGCATCTGAAAGGCACCACAAAAGTTGTTCTACCTGCTTTCTGGGCTGAGATGGGGAACCGCTGAATTTTGGAGTCGGCTGGTGACAAAATGTTCCAAACACACCCCCTGCACAACTCCACCGGGGAAGGTGCCAGACAGGAGTTCTCCTGGTAGTTTTTACATTGCTCCTGTAGGCATCAAAAGGACACCACAAAAGTTGTTCTTCCTGCTTTCTGGGCTGAGATGGGGAACCGCTGAATTTTGGAGTCGGCCGGTGACAAAATGTTCCAAACACACCCCATGCACAACTCCACTAGCGAAGGTGCCAGACAGGAGTTCTCCTGGTAGTTTTTACATTGCTCCTGTAGGCATCAAAAGGACACCACAAAAGTTGTTCTTCCTGCTTTCTGGGCTGAGATGGGGAACCGCTGAATTTTGGACTCGGCTGGTGACAAAATGTTCCAAACACACCCCATGCACAACTCCACCGGGGAAGGTGCCAGACAGGAGTTCTCCTGGTAGTTTTTACATTGCTCTGGTAGGCATTTGAAAGACACCACAAAAGTTGTTCTACCTGCTTTCTGGGCTGAGATGGGGAACCGCTGAATTTTGGACTCGGCTGGTGACAAAATGTTCCAAACACACCCCATGCACAACTCCACCGGGGAAGGTGCCAGACAAGAGTTCTCTTGATAGTTTTTACACTACCTTGGTAGGCAGCTGAAAGGCACCACAAAAGTTGTTCTACCTGCTTTCTGGGCTGAGATGGGGAACAGCTGAATTTTGGACTCGGCTGGTGACAACATTTTAATAAATACACCCCATGCACAACTCCACTAGCGAAGGTGCCAGGGACGAGTTCTGTTGGTAGTTTTTACATTGCTCCGGTAGGCATCAAAAGGACACCACAAAAGTTGTTCTACCTGCTTTCTGGGCTGAGATGGGGAACCGCTGAATTTTGGACTCGGCCGGTGACAAAATGTTCCAAACACACCCCATGCACAACTCCACCGGGGAAGGTGCCAGGCAGGAGTTCTCTTGGTAGTTTTTACATTGCTCCGGTAAGCATCTGAAAGACACCACAAAAGTTGTTCTACCTGCTTTCTGGGCTGAGATGGGGAACCGCTGAATTTTGGAGTCGGCCGGTGACAAAATGTTCCAAACACACCCCATGCACAACTCCACCGGGGAAGGTGCCAGACAGGAGTTCTCTCAATAGTTTTTATACTACCTTGGTAGGCAGCTGAAAGGCACCACAAAAGTTGTTCTACCTGCTTTCTGGGCTGAGATGGGGAACAGCTGAATTTTGGACTCGGCTGGTGACAAAATGTTCCAAACACACCCCATGCACAACTCCACCGGGGAAGGTGCCAGACAGGAGTTCTCCTGGTAGTTTTTACATTGCTCCGGTAGACATCTGAAAGACACCACAAAAGTTGTTCTACCTGCTTTCTGGGCTGAGATGGGGAACCGCTGAATTTTGGAGTCGGCCGGTGACAAAATGTTCCAAACACACCCC
Source organism: Falco biarmicus (assembly GCF_023638135.1). NCBI lineage: Eukaryota > Metazoa > Chordata > Aves > Falconiformes > Falconidae > Falco > Falco biarmicus. The sequence goes on from NW_026611722.1 coordinate 34,387, forward strand.
ATGCACAACTCCACCGGGGAAGGTGCCAGACAGGAGTTCTCCTGGTAGTTTTTACATTGCTCCGGTAGGCATCTGAAAGACACCACAAAAGTTGTTCTACCTGCTTTCTGGGCTGAGATGGGGAACCGCTGAATTTTGGAGTCGGCCGGTGACAAAATGTTCCAAACACACCCCATGCACAACTCCACCGGGGAAGGTGCCAGACAGGAGTTCTCCTGGTAGTTTTTACATTGCTCCGGTAGGCATCTGAAAGACACCACAAAAGTTGTTCTACCTGCTTTCTGGGCTGAGATGGGGAACAGCTGAATTTTGGAGTCGGCCGGTGACAAAATGTTCCAAACACACCCCATGCACAACTCCACCGGGGAAGGTGCCAGGCAGGAGTTCTCCTGGTAGTTTTTACATTGCTCCGGTAGGCATCTGAAAGACACCACAAAAGTTGTTCTACCTGCTTTCTGGGCTGAGATGGGGAACCGCTGAATTTTGGAGTCGGCCGGTGACAAAATGTTCCAAACACACCCCATGCACAACTCCACCGGGGAAGGTGCCAGACAGGAGTTCTCCTGGTAGTTTTTACATTGCTCGGGTAGGCATCTGAAAGACACCACAAAAGTTGTTCTACATGCTTTCTGGGCTGAGATGGGGAACCGCTGAATTTTGGAGTCGGCCGGTGACAAAATGTTCCAAACACACCCCATGCACAACTCCACCGGGGAAGGTGCCAGACAGGAGTTCTCTTAATAGTTTTTATACTACCTTGGTAGGCAGCTGAAAGGCACCACAAAAGTTGTTCTACCTGCTTTCTGGGCTGAGATGGGGAACCGCTGAATTTTGGACTCGGCTGGTGACAAAATGTTCCAAACACACCCCATGCACAACTCCACCGGGGAAGGTGCCAGACAGGAGTTCTCCTGGTAGTTTTTACATTGCTCCGGTAGGCATCTGAAAGACACCACAAAAGTTGTTCTACCTGCTTTCTGGGCTGAGATGGGGAACCGCTGAATTTTGGACTCGGCTGGTGACAAAATGTTCCAAAGACACCCCATGCACAACTCCACCGGGGAAGGTGCCAGGCAGGAGTTCTCTTGGTAGTTTTTACACTACCTTGGTAGGCATTTGAAAGGCACCACAAAAGTTGTTCTACCTGCTTTCTGGGCTGAGATGGGGAACCGCTGAATTTTGGACTCGGCTGGTGACAAAATGTTCCAAACACACCCCATGCACAACTCCACTAGGGAAGGTGCCAGACAAGAGTTCTCTTGATAGTTTTTACACTACCTTGGTAGGCAGCTGAAAGGCACCACAAAAGTTGTTCTACCTGCTTTCTGGGCTGAGATGGGGAACCGCTGAATTTTGGACTCGGCTGGTGACAAAATGTTCCAAAGACACCCCATGCACAACTCCACCGGGGAAGGTGCCAGGCAGGAGTTCTCTTGGTAGTTTTTACACTACCTTGGTAGGCATTTGAAAGGCACCACAAAAGTTGTTCTACCTGCTTTCTGGGCTGAGATGGGGAACCGCTGAATTTTGGACTCGGCTGGTGACAAAATGTTCCAAACACACCCCATGCACAACTCCACTAGGGAAGGTGCCAGACAAGAGTTCTCTTGATAGTTTTTACACTACCTTGGTAGGCAGCTGAAAGGCACCACAAAAGTTGTTCTACCTGCTTTCTGGGCTGAGATGGGGAACAGCTGAATTTTGGACTCGGCTGGTGACAAAATTTTAATAAATACACCCCATGCACAACTCCACTAGCGAAGGTGCCAGGGACGAGTTCTCCTGGTAGTTTTTACATTGCTCCGGTAGGCATCACAAGGACACCACAAAAGTTGTTCTACCTGCTTTCTGGGCTGAGATGGGGAACCGCTGAATTTTGGACTCGGCCGGTGACAAAATGTTCCAAACACACCCCATGCACAACTCCACCGGGGAAGGTGCCAGACAGGAGTTCTCTTGATAGTTTTTACACTACCTTGGTAGGCATTTGAAAGGCACCACAAAAGTTGTTCTACCTGCTTTCTGGGCTGAGATGGGGAACCGCTGAATTTTGGACTCGGCTGGTGACAAAATGTTCCAAACACACCCCATGCACAACTCCACCGGGGAAGGTGCCAGACAGGAGTTCTCCTGGTAGTTTTTACATTGCTCCGGTAGGCATCTGAAAGACACCACAAAAGTTGTTCTACCTGCTTTCTGGGCTGAGATGGGGAACCGCTGAATTTTGGAGTCGGCCGGTGACAAAATGTTCCAAACACACCCCATGCACAACTCCACCGGGGAAGGTGCCAGACAGGAGTTCTCCTGGTAGTTTTTACATTGCTCCGGTAGGCATCTGAAAGACACCACAAAAGTTGTTCTACCTGCTTTCTGGGCTGAGATGGGGAACCGCTGAATTTTGGAGTCGGCCGGTGACAAAATGTTCCAAAGACACCCCATGCACAACTCCACCGGGGAAGGTGCCAGGCAGGAGTTCTCTTGGTAGTTTTTACATTGCTCCGGTAGGCATCTGAAAGACACCACAAAAGTTGTTCTACCTGCTTTCTGGGCTGAGATGGGGAACCGCTGAATTTTGGAGTCGGCCGGTGACAAAATGTTCCAAACACACCCCATGCACAACTCCACCGGGGAAGGTGCCAGGCAGGAGTTCTCCTGGTAGTTTTTACATTGCTCCGGTAGGCATCTGAAAGACACCACAAAAGTTGTTCTACCTGCTTTCTGGGCTGAGATGGGGAACCGCTGAATTTTGGAGTCGGCCGGTGACAAAATGTTCCAAACACACCCCATGCACAACTCCACCGGGGAAGGTGCCAGACAGGAGTTCTCCTGGTAGTTTTTACACTACCTTGGTAGGCAGCTGAAAGGCACCACAAAAGTTGTTCTACCTGCTTTCTGGGCTGAGATGGGGAACCGCTGAATTTTGGAGTTGGCCGGTGACAAAATGTTCCAAACACACCCCCTGCACAACTCCACCGGGGAAGGTGCCAGACAGGAGTTCTCCTGGTAGATTTTACACTACCTTGGTAGGCACCTGAAAGGCACCACAAAAGTTGTTCTACCTGCTTTCTGGGCTGAGATGGGGAACCGCTGAATTTTGGACTCGGCTGGTGACAAAATGTTCCAAACACACCCCATGCACAACTCCACCGGGGAAGGTGCCAGACAGGAGTTCTCCTGGTAGTTTTTACATTGCTCCGGTAGGCATCTGAAAGACACCACAAAAGTTGTTCTACATGCTTTCTGGGCTGAGATGGGGAACCGCTGAATTTTGGAGTCGGCCGGTGACAAAATGTTCCAAACACACCCCATGCACAACTCCACCGGGGAAGGTGCCAGACAGGAGTTCTCCTGGTAGATTTTACATTGCTCCGGTAGGCATCTGAAAGACACCACAAAAGTTGTTCTACCTGCTTTCTGGGCTGAGATGGGGAACCGCTGAATTTTGGAGTCGGCCGGTGACAAAATGTTCCAAACACACCCCATGCACAACTCCACCGGGGAAGGTGCCAGACAGGAGTTCTCTTGATAGTTTTTACACTACCTTGGTAGGCATTTGAAAGGCACCACAAAAGTTGTTCTACCTGCTTTCTGGGCTGAGATGGGGAACCGCTGAATTTTGGACTCGGCTGGTGACAAAATGTTCCAAACACACCCCATGCACAACTCCACCGGGGAAGGTGCCAGACAGGAGTTCTCCTGGTAGTTTTTACATTGCTCCGGTAGGCATCTGAAAGACACCACAAAAGTTGTTCTACCTGCTTTCTGGGCTGAGATGGGGAACCGCTGAATTTTGGAGTCGGCCGGTGACAAAATGTTCCAAACACACCCCATGCACAACTCCACCGGGGAAGGTGCCAGACAGGAGTTCTCCTGGTAGTTTTTACATTGCTCCGGTAGGCATCTGAAAGACACCACAAAAGTTGTTCTACCTGCTTTCTGGGCTGAGATGGGGAACCGCTGAATTTTGGAGTCGGCCGGTGACAAAATGTTCCAAAGACACCCCATGCACAACTCCACCGGGGAAGGTGCCAGGCAGGAGTTCTCTTGGTAGTTTTTACATTGCTCCGGTAGGCATCTGAAAGACACCACAAAAGTTGTTCTACCTGCTTTCTGGGCTGAGATGGGGAACCGCTGAATTTTGGAGTCGGCCGGTGACAAAATGTTCCAAACACACCCCATGCACAACTCCACCGGGGAAGGTGCCAGGCAGGAGTTCTCCTGGTAGTTTTTACATTGCTCCGGTAGGCATCTGAAAGACACCACAAAAGTTGTTCTACCTGCTTTCTGGGCTGAGATGGGGAACCGCTGAATTTTGGAGTCGGCCGGTGACAAAATGTTCCAAACACACCCCATGCACAACTCCACCGGGGAAGGTGCCAGACAGGAGTTCTCTTAATAGTTTTTACACTACCTTGGTAGGCATTTGAAAGGCACCACAAAAGTTGTTCTACCTGCTTTCTGGGCTGAGATGGGGAACCGCTGAATTTTGGACTCGGCTGGTGACAAAATGTTCCAAAGACACCCCATGCACAACTCCACCGGGGAAGGTGCCAGACAGGAGTTCTCCTGGTAGATTTTACACTACCTTGGTAGGCACCTGAAAGGCACCACAAAAGTTGTTCTACCTGCTTTCTGGGCTGAGATGGGGAACCGCTGAATTTTGGACTCGGCTGGTGACAAAATGTTCCAAACACACCCCATGCACAACTCCACCGGGGAAGGTGCCAGACAGGAGTTCTCCTGGTAGTTTTTACATTGCTCCGGTAGGCATCTGAAAGACACCACAAAAGTTGTTCTACATGCTTTCTGGGCTGAGATGGGGAACCGCTGAATTTTGGAGTCGGCCGGTGACAAAATGTTCCAAACACACCCCATGCACAACTCCACCGGGGAAGGTGCCAGACAGGAGTTCTCTTAATAGTTTTTATACTACCTTGGTAGGCAGCTGAAAGGCACCACAAAAGTTGTTCTACCTGCTTTCTGGGCTGAGATGGGGAACCGCTGAATTTTGGACTCGGCTGGTGACAAAATGTTCCAAACACACCCCATGCACAACTCCACCGGGGAAGGTGCCAGACAGGAGTTCTCCTGGTAGTTTTTACATTGCTCCGGTAGGCATCTGAAAGACACCACAAAAGTTGTTCTACCTGCTTTCTGGGCTGAGATGGGGAACCGCTGAATTTTGGAGTCGGCCGGTGAGAAAATGTTCCAAACACACCCCATGCACAACTCCACCGGGGAAGGTGCCAGACAGGAGTTCTCCTGGTAGTTTTTACATTGCTCCGGTAGGCATCTGAAAGACACCACAAAAGTTGTTCTACCTGCTTTCTGGGCTGAGATGGGGAACCGCTGAATTTTGGACTCGGCTGGTGACAAAATGTTCCAAAGACACCCCATGCACAACTCCACCGGGGAAGGTGCCAGGCAGGAGTTCTCTTGGTAGTTTTTACACTACCTTGGTAGGCAGCTGAAAGGCACCACAAAAGTTGTTCTACCTGCTTTCTGGGCTGAGATGGGGAACCGCTGAATTTTGGACTCGGCTGGTGACAAAATGTTCCAAACACACCCCATGCACAACTCCACCGGGGAAGGTGCCAGACAAGAGTTCTCTTGATAGTTTTTACACTACCTTGGTAGGCAGCTGAAAGGCACCACAAAAGTTGTTCTACCTGCTTTCTGGGCTGAGATGGGGAACAGCTGAATTTTGGACTCGGCTGGTGACAAAATTTTAATAAATACACCCCATGCACAACTCCACTAGCGAAGGTGCCAGGGACGAGTTCTCCTGGTAGTTTTTACATTGCTCCGGTAGGCATCACAAGGACACCACAAAAGTTGTTCTACCTGCTTTCTGGGCTGAGATGGGGAACCGCTGAATTTTGGAGTCGGCCGGTGACAAAATGTTCCAAACACACCCCATGCACAACTCCACCGGGGAAGGTGCCAGACAGGAGTTCTCCTGGTAGTTTTTACATTGCTCCGGTAGGCATCTGAAAGACACCACAAAAGTTGTTCTACCTGCTTTCTGGGCTGAGATGGGGAACCGCTGAATTTTGGAGTCGGCCGGTGACAAAATGTTCCAAACACACCCCATGCACAACTCCACCGGGGAAGGTGCCAGACAGGAGTTCTCTTGATAGTTTTTACACTACCTTGGTAGGCATTTGAAAGGCACCACAAAAGTTGTTCTACCTGCTTTCTGGGCTGAGATGGGGAACCGCTGAATTTTGGACTCGGCTGGTGACAAAATGTTCCAAACACACCCCATGCACAACTCCACCGGGGAAGGTGCCAGACAGGAGTTCTCCTGGTAGTTTTTACATTGCTCCGGTAGGCATCTGAAAGACACCACAAAAGTTGTTCTACCTGCTTTCTGGGCTGAGATGGGGAACCGCTGAATTTTGGAGTCGGCCGGTGACAAAATGTTCCAAACACACCCCATGCACAACTCCACCGGGGAAGGTGCCAGACAGGAGTTCTCCTGGTAGTTTTTACATTGCTCCGGTAGGCATCTGAAAGACACCACAAAAGTTGTTCTACCTGCTTTCTGGGCTGAGATGGGGAACCGCTGAATTTTGGAGTCGGCCGGTGACAAAATGTTCCAAAGACACCCCATGCACAACTCCACCGGGGAAGGTGCCAGGCAGGAGTTCTCTTGGTAGTTTTTACACTACCTTGGTAGGCATTTGAAAGGCACCACAAAAGTTGTTCTACCTGCTTTCTGAGCTGAGATGGGGAACCGCTGAATTTTGGACTCGGCTGGTGACAAAATTTTAATAAATACACCCCATGCACAACTCCACTAGCGAAGGTGCCAGGGACGAGTTCTGTTGGTAGTTTTTACATTGCTCTGGTAGGCATCTGAAAGACACCACAAAAGTTGTTCTACCTGCTTTCTGGGCTGAGATGGGGAACCGCTGAATTTTGGACTCGGCTGGTGACAAAATGTTCCAAACACACCGCATGCACAACTCCACCGGGGAAGGTGCCAGACAAGAGTTCTCTTGATAGTTTTTACACTACCTTGGTAGGCAGCTGAAAGGCACCACAAAAGTTGTTCTACCTGCTTTCTGGGCTGAGATGGGGAACCGCTGAATTTTGGAGTCGACCGGTGACAAAATGTTCCAAACACACCCCATGCACAACTCCACCGGGGAAGGTGCCAGACAGGAGTTCTCCTGGTAGTTTTTACATTGCTCCGGTAGGCATCTGAAAGACACCACAAAAGTTGTTCTACCTGCTTTCTGGGCTGAGATGGGGAACCGCTGAATTTTGGAGTCGGCCGGTGAGAAAATGTTCCAAACACACCCCATGCACAACTCCACCGGGGAAGGTGCCAGACAGGAGTTCTCTTAATAGTTTTTACATTGCTCCGGTAGGCATCTGAAAGACACCACAAAAGTTGTTCTACCTGCTTTCTGGGCTGAGATGGGGAACCGCTGAATTTTGGAGTTGGCCGGTGACAAAATGTTCCAAACACACCACATGCACAACTCCACTAGGGAAGGTGCCAGGCAGGAGTTCTCCTGGTAGTTTTTACATTGCTCCTGTAGGCATCAAAAGGACACCACAAAAGTTGTTCTTCCTGCTTTCTGGGCTGAGATGGGGAACCGCTGAATTTTGGACTCGGCCGGTGACAAAATGTTCCAAACACACCCCATGCACAACTCCACCGGGGAAGGTGCCAGGCAGGAGTTCTCTTGGTAGTTTTTACACTACCTTGGTAGGCATTTGAAAGGCACCACAAAAGTTGTTCTACCTGCTTTCTGAGCTGAGATGGGAAACCGCTGAATTTTGGACTCGGCTGGTGACAAAGTGTTCCAAACACACCCCATGCACAACTCCACCGGGGAAGGTGCCAGACAGGAGTTCTCCTGGTAGTTTTTACATTGCTCTGGTAGGCATCTGAAAGACACCACAAAAGTTGTTCTACCTGCTTTCTGGGCTGAGATGGGGAACCGCTGAATTTTGGACTCGGCTGGTGACAAAATGTTCCAAACACACCCCATGCACAACTCCACTAGGGAAGGTGCCAGACAAGTGTTCTCTTGATAGTTTTTACACTACCTTGGTAGGCAGCTGAAAGGCACCACAAAAGTTGTTCTACCTGCTTTCTGGGCTGAGATGGGGAACAGCTGAATTTTGGACTCGGCTGGTGACAAAATTTTAATAAATACACCCCATGCACAACTCCACTAGCGAAGGTGCCAGGGACGAGTTCTGTTGGTAGTTTTTACATTGCTCCTGTAGGCATCAAAAGGACACCACAAAAGTTGTTCTACCTGCTTTCTGGGCTGAGATGGGGAACAGCTGAATTTTGGACTCGGCCGGTGACAAAATGTTCCAAACACACCCCCTGCACAACTCCACCGGGGAAGGTGCCAGGCAAGAGTTCTCTTAATAGTTTTTACACTACCTTGGTAGGCATTTGAAAGGCACCACAAAAGTTGTTCTACCTGCTTTCTGGGCTGAGATGGGGAACCGCTGAATTTTGGAGTCGGCCGGTGACAAAATGTTCCAAACACACCCCATGCACAACTCCACCGGGGAAGGTGCCAGACAGGAGTTCTGCTGGTAGTTTTTACATTGCTTCGGTAGGCACCTGAAAGACACCACAAAAGTTGTTCTACCTGCTTTCTAGGCTGAGATGGGGAACCGCTGAATTTTGGACTCGGCTGGTGACAAAATGTTCCAAACACACCCCATGCACAACTCCACCGGGGAAGGTGCCAGACAGGAGTTCTCCTGGTAGTTTTTTCATTGCTCCGGTAGGCATCTGAAAGACACCACAAAAGTTGTTCTACCTGCTTTCTGGGCTGAGATGGGGAACCGCTGAATTTTGGAGTCGGCCGGTGACAAAATGTTCCAAAGACACCCCATGCACAACTCCACCGGGGAAGGTGCCAGACAGGAGTTCTCCTGGTAGTTTTCACATTACCTTGGTAGGCATCTGAAAGACACCACAAAAGTTGTTCTACATGCTTTCTGGGCTGAGATGGGGAACCGCTGAATTTTGGACTCGGCTGGTGACAAAATGTTCCAAACACACCCCATGCACAACTCCACTAGGGAAGGTGCCAGACAAGAGTTCTCTTGATAGTTTTTACACTACCTTGGTAGGCAGCTGAAAGGCACCACAAAAGTTGTTCTACCTGCTTTCTGGGCTGAGATGGGGAACAGCTGAATTTTGGACTCGGCCGGTGACAAAATGTTCCAAACACACCCCATGCACAACTCCACCGGGGAAGGTGCCAGACAGGAGTTCTCCTGGTAGTTTTTACATTGCTCCGGTAGGCATCTGAAAGACACCACAAAAGTTGTTCTACCTGCTTTCTGGGCTGAGATGGGGAACCGCTGAATTTTGGAGTCGGCCGGTGACAAAATGTTCCAAACACACCCCATGCACAACTCCACCGGGGAAGGTGCCAGACAGGAGTTCTCTTAATAGTTTTTATACTACCTTGGTAGGCAGCTGAAAGGCACCACAAAAGTTGTTCTACCTGCTTTCTGGGCTGAGATGGGGAACCGCTGAGTTTTGGACTCGGCTGGTGACAAAATGTTCCAAACACACCCCATGCACAACTCCACCGGGGAAGGTGCCAGACAGGAGTTCTCTTAATAGTTTTTACACTACCTTGGTAGGCAGCTGAAAGGCACCACAAAAGTTGTTCTACCTGCTTTCTGGGCTGTGATGGGGAACCGCTGAATTTTTGGACTCGTCTGGTGACAAAATGTTCCGAACACACCCCATGCACAACTCCACCGGGGAAGGTGCCAGACAGGAGTTCTCCTGGTAGTTTTTACATTGCTTTGGTAGGCATCTGAAAGACACCACAAAAGTTGTTCTACCTGCTTTCTGGGCTGAGATGGGGAACCGCTGAATTTTGGAGTCGGCCGGTGACAAAATGTTCCAAACACACCCCATGCACAACTCCACCGGGGAAGGTGCCAGACAGGAGTTCTCCTGGTAGTTTTTATACTACCTTGGTAGGCATTTGAAAGGCACCACAAAAGTTGTTCTACCTGCTTTCTGGGCTGAGATGGGGAACCGCTGAATTTTGGAGTCGGCTGGTGACAAAATGTTCCAAACACACCCCATGCACAACTCCACCGGGGAAGGTGCCAGACAGGAGTTCTCCTGGTAGTTTTTACATTGCTCCGGTAGGCATCTGAAAGACACCACAAAAGTTGTTCTACCTGCTTTCTGGGCTGAGATGGGGAACCGCTGAATTTTGGAGTCGGCCGGTGACAAAATGTTCCAAACACACCCCATGCACAACTCCACCGGGGAAGGTGCCAGACAGGAGTTCTCCTGGTAGTTTTTACATTGCTCCGGTAGACATCTGAAAGACACCACAAAAGTTGTTCTACCTGCTTTCTGGGCTGAGATGGGGAACCGCTGAATTTTGGAGTCGGCCGGTGACAAAATGTTCCAAACACACCCCATGCACAACTCCACCGGGGAAGGTGCCAGACAGGAGTTCTCTTAATAGTTTTTATACTACCTTGGTAGGCAGCTGAAAGGAACCACAAAAGTTGTTCTACCTGCTTTCTGGGCTGAGATGGGGAACCGCTGAATTTTGGACTCGGCTGGTGACAAAATGTTCCAAAGACACCCCATGCACAACTCCACCGGGGAAGGTGCCAGACAGGAGTTCTCCTGGTAGTTTTTACACTACCTTGGTAGGCAGCTGAAAGGCACCACAAAAGTTGTTCTACCTGCTTTCTGGGCTGAGATGGGGAACCGCTGAATTTTGGAGTCGGCCGGTGACAAAATGTTCCAAACACACCCCATGCACAACTCCACCGGGGAAGGTGCCAGACAGGAGTTCTCCTGGTAGTTTTTACATTGCTCCGGTAGGCATCTGAAAGACACCACAAAAGTTGTTCTACCTGCTTTCTTGGCTGAGATGGGGAACCGCTGAATTTTGGACTCAGCCGGTGACAAAATGTTCCAAAGACACCCCATGCACAACTCCACCGGGGAAGGTGCCAGGCAGGAGTTCTCTTGGTAGTTTTTACACTACCTTGGTAGGCATTTGAAAGGCACCACAAAAGTTGTTCTACCTGCTTTCTGAGCTGAGATGGGGAACCGCTGAATTTTGGACTCGGCTGGTGACAAAATTTTAATAAATACACCCCATGCACAACTCCACTAGCGAAGGTGCCAGGGACGAGTTCTGTTGGTAGTTTTTACATTGCTCTGGTAGGCATCTGAAAGACACCACAAAAGTTGTTCTACCTGCTTTCTGGGCTGAGATGGGGAACCGCTGAATTTTGGACTCGGCTGGTGACAAAATGTTCCAAACACACCCCATGCACAACTCCACTAGGGAAGGTGCCAGACAAGAGTTCTCTTGATAGTTTTTACACTACCTTGGTAGGCAGCTGAAAGGCACCACAAAAGTTGTTCTACCTGCTTTCTGGGCTGAGATGGGGAACCGCTGAATTTTGGACTCGGCTGGTGACAAAATGTTCCAAACACACCCCATGCACAACTCCACCGGGGAAGGTGCCAGACAGGAGTTCTCCTGGTAGTTTTTACACTACCTTGGTAGGCATCTGAAAGACACCACAAAAGTTGTTCTACCTGCTTTCTGGGCTGACATGGGGAACAGCTGAATTTTGGACTCGGCCGGTGACAAAATGTTCCAAACACACCCCATGCACAACTCCACCGGGGAAGGTGCCAGACAGGAGTTCTCCTGGTAGTTTTTACATTGCTCCGGTAGGCATCTGAAAGACACCACAAAAGTTGTTCTACCTGCTTTCTGGGCTGAGATGGGGAACCGCTGAATTTTGGAGTCGGCCGGTGACAAAATGTTCCAAAGACACCCCATGCACAACTCCACCGGGGAAGGTGCCAGACAGGAGTTCTCCTGGTAGTTTTTACATTGCTTCGGTAGGCATCTGAAAGACACCACAAAAGTTGTTCTACCTGCTTTCTGGGCTGAGATGGGGAACCGCTGAATTTTGGAGTCGGCCGGTGACAAAATGTTCCAAACACACCCCCTGCACAACTCCACCGGGGAAGGTGCCAGACAGGAGTTCTCCTGGTAGTTTTTACATTGCTCCGGTAGGCATCTGAAAGACACCACAAAAGTTGTTCTACCTGCTTTCTGGGCTGAGATGGGGAACAGCTGAATTTTGGACTCGGCTGGTGTCAAAATTTTAATAAATACACCCCATGCACAACTCCACTAGCGAAGGTGCCAGGGACGAGTTCTGTTGGTAGTTTTTACATTGCTCCGGTAGGCATCAAAAGGACACCACAAAAGTTGTTCTACCTGCTTTCTGGGCTGAGATGGGGAACCGCTGAATTTTGGAGTCGGCCGGTGAAAAAATGTTCCAAACACACCCCCTGCACAACTCCACCGGGGAAGGTGCCAGACAGGAGTTCTCTTGGTAGTTTTTACACTACCTTGGTAGGCATTTGAAAGGCACCACAAAAGTTGTTCTACCTGCTTTCTGGGCTGAGATGGGGAACCGCTGAATTTTGGAGTCGGCTGGTGACAAAATGTTCCAAACACACCCCATGCACAACTCCACCGGGGAAGGTGCCAGACAGGAGTTCTCCTGGTAGTTTTTACATTGCTCCTGTAGGCATCTGAAAGACACCATAAAAGTTGTTCTTCCAGCTTACTGGGGTGAGATGGGGAAGTGCTGAATTTTGGACTCGGCCGGTGAAAAAATGTTCCAAACACACCCCATGCACAACTCCACCGGGGAAGGTGCCAGGCAGGAGTTCTCCTGGTAGTTTTTACATTGCTCCTGTAGGCATCAAAAGGACACCACAAAAGTTGTTCTTCCTGCTTTCTGGGCTGAGATGGGGAATCGCTGAATTTTAGACTCGGCCGGTGACAAAATGTTCCAAAGACACCCCATGCACAACTCCACCGGGGAAGGTGCCAGGCAGGAGTTCTCTTGGTAGTTTTTACACTACCTTGGTAGGCATTTGAAAGGCACCACAAAAGTTGTTCTACCTGCTTTCTGGGCTGAGATGGGGAACCGCTGAATTTTGGAGTCGGCCGGTGACAAAATGTTCCAAACACACCCCATGCACAACTCCACCGGGGAAGGTGCCAGGGATGAGTTCTGTTGGTAGTTTTTATTTTGCTCCAGGAGGCACCTGAAAGGCACCACAAAAGTTGTTCTACCTGCTTTCTGGGCTGAGATGGGGAACAGCTGAATTTTGGACTCGGCCGGTGACAAAATTTTAATAAATACACCCCATGCACAACTGAAGTAGCGAAGGTGCCAGGGATGAGTTCTGTTGGTAGTTTTTACATTGCTCCGGTAGGCATCAAAAGGACACCACAAAAGTTGTTCTACCTGCTTTCTGGGCTGAGATGGGGAACCGCTGAATTTTGGACTCGGCTGGTGACAAAATGTTCCAAACACACCCCATGCACAACTCCACCGGGGAAGGTGCCAGACAGGAGTTCTGTTAATAGTTTTTACACTACCTTGGTAGGCAGCTGAAAGGCACCACAAAAGTTGTTCTACCTGCTTTCTGGGCTGAGATGGGGAACCGCTGAATTTTTGGACTCGTCTGGTGACAAAATGTTCCGAACACACCCCATGCACAACTCCACCGGGGAAGGTGCCAGACAGGAGTTCTCCTGGTAGTTTTTACATTGCTTCGGTAGGCATCTGAAAGACACCACAAAAGTTGTTCTACCTGCTTTCTGGGCTGAGATGGGGAATCGCTGAATTTTGGACTCGGCTGGTGACAAAATGTTCCAAACACACCCCATGCACAACTCCACCGGGGAAGGTGCCAGACAGGAGTTCTCCTGGTAGTTTTTACACTGCTCCGGTAGGCAGCTGAAAGGCACCACAAAAGTTGTTCTACCTGCTTTCTGGGCTGAGATGGGGAACCGCTGAATTTTGGACTCGGCTGGTGACAAAATGTTCCAAACACACCCCATGCACAACTCCACCGGGGAAGGTGACAGACAGGAGTTCTCTTAATAGTTTTTACACTACCTTGGTAGGCAGCTGAAAGGCACCACAAAAGTTGTTCTACCTGCTTTCTGGGCTGTGATGGGGAACCGCTGAATTTTTGGACTCGTCTGGTGACAAAATGTTCCGAACACACCCCATGCACGACTCCACCGGGGAAGGTGCCAGACAGGAGTTCTCCTGGTAGTTTTTACATTGCTTCGGTAGGCATCTGAAAGACACCACAAAAGTTGTTCTACCTGCTTTCTGGGCTGAGATGGGGAACCGCTGAATTTTGGAGTCGGCCGGTGACAAAATGTTCCAAAGACACCCCATGCACAACTCCACCGGGGAATGTGCCAGACAGGAGTTCTCCTGGTAGTTTTTACACTACCTTGGTAGGCAGCTGAAAGGCACCACAAAAGTTGTTCTACCTGCTTTCTGGGCTGAGATGGGGAACCGCTGAATTTTGGAGTCGGCTGGTGACAAAATGTTCCAAACACACCACATGCACAACTCCACCGGGGAAGGTGCCAGACAGGAGTTCTCCTGGTAGTTTTTACATTGCTCCGGTAGGCATCTGAAAGACACCACAAAAGTTGTTCTACCTGTTTTCTGGGCTGAGATGGGGAACCGCTGAATTTTGGACTCGGCTGGTGACAAAATGTTCCAAACACACCCCATGCACAACTCCACCGGGGAAGGTGCCAGACAGGAGTTCTCCTGGTAGATTTTACATTGCTCCGGTAGGCATCTGAAAGACACCACAAAAGTTGTTCTACCTGCTTTCTGGGCTGAGATGGGGAGCAGCTGAATTTTGGACTCGGCTGGTGACAAAATGTTCCAAACACACCCCATGCACAACTCCACCGGGGAAGGTGCCAGACAGGAGTTCTCTTAGTAGTTTTTACACTACCTTGGTAGGCATTTGAAAGGCACCACAAAAGTTGTTCTACCTGCTTTCTGGGCTAAGATGGGGAACCGCTGAATTTTGGAGTCGGCTGGTGACAAAATTTTAATAAATACACCCCATGCACAACTCCACTAGCGAAGGTGCCAGGGACGAGTTCTGTTGGTAGTTTTTACATTGCTCCGGTAGGCATCAAAAGGACACCACAAAAGTTGTTCTACCTGCTTTCTGGGCTGAGATGGGGAATCGCTGAATTTTGGACTCGGCCGGTGAAAAAATGTTCCAAACACACCCCATGCACAACTCCACCGGGGAAGGTGCCAGACAGGAGTTCTCTTAGTAGTTTTTACACTACCTTGGTAGGCAGCTGAAAGGCACCACAAAAGTTGTTCTACCTGCTTTCTGGGCTGAGATGGGGAACCGCTGAATTTTGGAGTCGGCTGGTGACAAAATGTTCCAAACGCACCCCATGCACAACTCCACCGGGGAAGGTGCCAGACAGGAGTTCTCCTGGTAGTTTTTACATTGCTCCGGTAGGCATCTGAAAGACACCACAAAAGTTGTTCTACCTGCTCTCTGGGCTGAGATGGGGAACCGCTGAATTTTGGAGTCGGCCGGTGACAAAATGTTCCAAACACACCCCATGCACAACTCCACCGGCGAAGGTGCCAGACAGGAGTTCTCCTGGTAGTTTTTACACTACCTTGGTAGGCAGCTGAAAGGCACCACAAAAGTTGTTCTACCTGCTTTCTGGGCTGAGATGGGGAACCGCTGAATTTTGGAGTCGGCTGGTGACAAAATGTTCCAAACACACCCCATGCACAACTCCACCGGGGAAGGTGCCAGACAGGAGTTCTCCTGGTAGTTTTTATTTTGCTCCAGGAGGCACCTGAAAGGCACCACAAAAGTTGTTCTACCTGCTTTCTGGGCTGAGATGGGGAACAGCTGAATTTTGGACTCGGCCGGTGACAAAATTTTAATAAATACACCCCATGCACAACTGAAGTAGCGAAGGTGCCAGGGATGAGTTCTGTTGGTAGTTTTTACATTGCTCCGGTAGGCATCAAAAGGACACCACAAAAGTTGTTCTACCTGCTTTCTGGGCTGAGATGGGGAACCGCTGAATTTTGGAGTCGGCCGGTGACAAAATGTTCCAAACACACCCCATGCACAACTCCACCGGGGAAGGTGCCAGGCAGGAGTTCTCCTGGTAGTTTTTATATTGCTCCATGAGGCTTCTGAAAGACACCACAAAAGTTGTTCTACCTGCTTTCTGGGCTGAGATGGGGAACCGCTGAATTTTGGACTCGGCTGGTGACAAAATGTTCCAAACACACCCCATGCACAACTCCACCGGGGAAGGTGCCAGACAGGAGTTCTCTTAATAGTTTTTACACTACCTTGGTAGGCAGCTGAAAGGCACCACAAAAGTTGTTCTACCTGCTTTCTGGGCTGTGATGGGGAACCGCTGAATTTTTGGACTCGTCTGGTGACAAAATGTTCCGAACACACCCCATGCACAACTCCACCGGGGAAGGTGCCAGACAGGAGTTCTCCTGGTAGTTTTTACATTGCTTCGGTAGGCATCTGAAAGACACCACAAAAGTTGTTCTACCTGCTTTCTGGGCTGAGATGGGGAACCGCTGAATTTTGGAGTTGGCCGGTGACAAAATGTTCCAAACACACCCCCTGCACAACTCCACCGGGGAAGGTGCCAGACAGGAGTTCTCCTGGTAGTTTTTACATTGCTCTGGTAGGCATCTGAAAGACACCACAAAAGTAGTTCTACCTGCTTTCTGGGCTGAGATGGGGAACCGCTGAATTTTGGAGTCGGCCGGTGACAAAATGTTCCAAACACACCCCATGCACAACTCCACCGGGGAAGGTGCCAGACAGGAGTTCTCCTGGTAGTTTTTATATTGCTCCATGAGGCTTCTGAAAGACACCACAAAAGTTGTTCTACCTGCTTTCTGGGCTGAGATGGGGAACCGCTGAATTTTGGACTCGGCTGGTGACAAAATGTTCCAAACACACCCCATGCACAACTCCACCGGGGAAGGTGCCAGACAGGAGTTCTCTTAATAGTTTTTACACTACCTTGGTAGGCAGCTGAAAGGCACCACAAAAGTTGTTCTACCTGCTTTCTGGGCTGAGATGGGGAACCGCTGAATTTTGGAGTTGGCCGGTGACAAAATGTTCCAAACACACCCCCTGCACAACTCCACCGGGGAAGGTGCCAGACAGGAGTTCTCCTGGTAGTTTTTATTTTGCTCCAGGAGGCACCTGAAAGGCACCACAAAAGTTGTTCTACCTGCTTTCTGGGCTGAGATGGGGAACCGCTGAATTTTGGAGTCGGCCGGTGACAAAATTTTAATAAATACACCCCATGCACAACTGAAGTAGCGAAGGTGCCAGGGATGAGTTCTGTTGGTAGTTTTTACATTGCTCCGGTAGGCATCAAAAGGACACCACAAAAGTTGTTCTACCTGCTTTCTGGGCTGAGATGGGGAACCGCTGAATTTTGGAGTCGGCCGGTGACAAAATGTTCCAAACACACCCCATGCACAACTCCACCGGGGAAGGTGCCAGACAGGAGTTCTCCTGGTAGTTTTTACACTACCTTGGTAGGCATCTGAAAGGCACCACAAAAGTTGTTCTACCTGCTTTCTGGGCTGAGATGGGGAACCGCTGAATTTTGGATTCGGCCGGTGACAAAATGTTCCAAACACACCCCATGCACAACTCCACCGGGGAAGGTGCCAGACAGGAGTTCTGCTGGTAGTTTTTACATTGCTTCGGTAGGCATCTGAAAGACACCACAAAAGTTGTTCTACCTGCTTTCTGGGCTGTGATGGGGAACCGCTGAATTTTGGAGTCAGCTGGTGACAAAATGTTCCAAAGACACCCCATGCACAACTCCACCGGGGAAGGTGCCAGGCAGGAGTTCTCCTGGTAGTTTTTACACTACCTTGGTAGGCATTTGAAAGGCACCACAAAAGTTGTTCTACCTGCTTTCTGAGCTGAGATGGGGAACCGCTGAATTTTGGACTCGGCTGGTGACAAAATTTTAATAAATACACCCCATGCACAACTCCACTAGCGAAGGTGCCAGGGACGAGTTCTGTTGGTAGTTTTTACATTGCTCTGGTAGGCATCTGAAAGACACCACAAAAGTTGTTCTACCTGCTTTCTGGGCTGAGATGGGGAACCGCTGAATTTTGGACTCGGCTGGTGACAAAATGTTCCAAACACACCCCATGCACAACTCCACTAGGGAAGGTGCCAGACAAGAGTTCTCTTGATAGTTTTTACACTACCTTGGTAGGCAGCTGAAAGGCACCACAAAAGTTGTTCTACCTGCTTTCTGGGCTGAGATGGGGAACCGCTGAATTTTGGACTCGGCTGGTGACAAAATGTTCCAAACACACCCCATGCACAACTCCACCGGGGAAGGTGCCAGACAGGAGTTCTCCTGGTAGTTTTTACACTACCTTGGTAGGCATCTGAAAGACACCACAAAAGTTGTTCTACCTGCTTTCTGGGCTGACATGGGGAACAGCTGAATTTTGGAGTCGGCCGGTGACAAAATGTTCCAAACACACCCCATGCACAACTCCACCGGGGAAGGTGCCAGACAGGAGTTCTCCTGGTAGTTTTTACATTGCTCCGGTAGGCATCTGAAAGACACCACAAAAGTTGTTCTACCTGCTTTCTGGGCTGAGATGGGGAACCGCTGAATTTTGGAGTCGGCCGGTGACAAAATGTTCCAAAGACACCCCATGCACAACTCCACCGGGGAAGGTGCCAGACAGGAGTTCTCCTGGTAGTTTTTACATTGCTTCGGTAGGCATCTGAAAGACACCACAAAAGTTGTTCTACCTGCTTTCTGGGCTGAGATGGGGAACCGCTGAATTTTGGAGTCGGCCGGTGACAAAATGTTCCAAACACACCCCCTGCACAACTCCACCGGGGAAGGTGCCAGACAGGAGTTCTCCTGGTAGTTTTTACATTGCTCCGGTAGGCATCTGAAAGACACCACAAAAGTTGTTCTACCTGCTTTCTGGGCTGAGATGGGGAACAGCTGAATTTTGGACTCGGCTGGTGTCAAAATTTTAATAAATACACCCCATGCACAACTCCACTAGCGAAGGTGCCAGGGACGAGTTCTGTTGGTAGTTTTTACATTGCTCCGGTAGGCATCAAAAGGACACCACAAAAGTTGTTCTACCTGCTTTCTGGGCTGAGATGGGGAACCGCTGAATTTTGGAGTCGGCCGGTGAAAAAATGTTCCAAACACACCCCCTGCACAACTCCACCGGGGAAGGTGCCAGACAGGAGTTCTCTTGGTAGTTTTTACACTACCTTGGTAGGCATTTGAAAGGCACCACAAAAGTTGTTCTACCTGCTTTCTGGGCTGAGATGGGGAACCGCTGAATTTTGGAGTCGGCTGGTGACAAAATGTTCCAAACACACCCCATGCACAACTCCACCGGGGAAGGTGCCAGACAGGAGTTCTCCTGGTAGTTTTTACATTGCTCCTGTAGGCATCTGAAAGACACCATAAAAGTTGTTCTTCCAGCTTACTGGGGTGAGATGGGGAAGTGCTGAATTTTGGACTCGGCCGGTGAAAAAATGTTCCAAACACACCCCATGCACAACTCCACCGGGGAAGGTGCCAGGCAGGAGTTCTCCTGGTAGTTTTTACATTGCTCCTGTAGGCATCAAAAGGACACCACAAAAGTTGTTCTTCCTGCTTTCTGGGCTGAGATGGGGAATCGCTGAATTTTAGACTCGGCCGGTGACAAAATGTTCCAAAGACACCCCATGCACAACTCCACCGGGGAAGGTGCCAGGCAGGAGTTCTCTTGGTAGTTTTTACACTACCTTGGTAGGCATTTGAAAGGCACCACAAAAGTTGTTCTACCTGCTTTCTGGGCTGAGATGGGGAACCGCTGAATTTTGGAGTCGGCCGGTGACAAAATGTTCCAAACACACCCCATGCACAACTCCACCGGGGAAGGTGCCAGGGATGAGTTCTGTTGGTAGTTTTTATTTTGCTCCAGGAGGCACCTGAAAGGCACCACAAAAGTTGTTCTACCTGCTTTCTGGGCTGAGATGGGGAACAGCTGAATTTTGGACTCGGCCGGTGACAAAATTTTAATAAATACACCCCATGCACAACTGAAGTAGCGAAGGTGCCAGGGATGAGTTCTGTTGGTAGTTTTTACATTGCTCCGGTAGGCATCAAAAGGACACCACAAAAGTTGTTCTACCTGCTTTCTGGGCTGAGATGGGGAACCGCTGAATTTTGGACTCGGCTGGTGACAAAATGTTCCAAACACACCCCATGCACAACTCCACCGGGGAAGGTGCCAGACAGGAGTTCTGTTAATAGTTTTTACACTACCTTGGTAGGCAGCTGAAAGGCACCACAAAAGTTGTTCTACCTGCTTTCTGGGCTGAGATGGGGAACCGCTGAATTTTTGGACTCGTCTGGTGACAAAATGTTCCGAACACACCCCATGCACAACTCCACCGGGGAAGGTGCCAGACAGGAGTTCTCCTGGTAGTTTTTACATTGCTTCGGTAGGCATCTGAAAGACACCACAAAAGTTGTTCTACCTGCTTTCTGGGCTGAGATGGGGAATCGCTGAATTTTGGACTCGGCTGGTGACAAAATGTTCCAAACACACCCCATGCACAACTCCACCGGGGAAGGTGCCAGACAGGAGTTCTCCTGGTAGTTTTTACACTGCTCCGGTAGGCAGCTGAAAGGCACCACAAAAGTTGTTCTACCTGCTTTCTGGGCTGAGATGGGGAACCGCTGAATTTTGGACTCGGCTGGTGACAAAATGTTCCAAACACACCCCATGCACAACTCCACCGGGGAAGGTGACAGACAGGAGTTCTCTTAATAGTTTTTACACTACCTTGGTAGGCAGCTGAAAGGCACCACAAAAGTTGTTCTACCTGCTTTCTGGGCTGTGATGGGGAACCGCTGAATTTTTGGACTCGTCTGGTGACAAAATGTTCCGAACACACCCCATGCACGACTCCACCGGGGAAGGTGCCAGACAGGAGTTCTCCTGGTAGTTTTTACATTGCTCCGGTAGGCATCTGAAAGACACCACAAAAGTTGTTCTACCTGCTTTCTGGGCTGAGATGGGGAACCGCTGAATTTTGGAGTCGGCCGGTGACAAAATGTTCCAAAGACACCCCATGCACAACTCCACCGGGGAATGTGCCAGACAGGAGTTCTCCTGGTAGTTTTTACACTACCTTGGTAGGCAGCTGAAAGGCACCACAAAAGTTGTTCTACCTGCTTTCTGGGCTGAGATGGGGAACCGCTGAATTTTGGAGTCGGCTGGTGACAAAATGTTCCAAACACACCACATGCACAACTCCACCGGGGAAGGTGCCAGACAGGAGTTCTCCTGGTAGTTTTTACATTGCTCCGGTAGGCATCTGAAAGACACCACAAAAGTTGTTCTACCTGTTTTCTGGGCTGAGATGGGGAACCGCTGAATTTTGGACTCGGCTGGTGACAAAATGTTCCAAACACACCCCATGCACAACTCCACCGGGGAAGGTGCCAGACAGGAGTTCTCCTGGTAGATTTTACATTGCTCCGGTAGGCATCTGAAAGACACCACAAAAGTTGTTCTACCTGCTTTCTGGGCTGAGATGGGGAGCAGCTGAATTTTGGACTCGGCTGGTGACAAAATGTTCCAAACACACCCCATGCACAACTCCACCGGGGAAGGTGCCAGACAGGAGTTCTCTTGGTAGTTTTTACACTACCTTGGTAGGCATTTGAAAGGCACCACAAAAGTTGTTCTACCTGCTTTCTGGGCTAAGATGGGGAACCGCTGAATTTTGGAGTCGGCTGGTGACAAAATTTTAATAAATACACCCCATGCACAACTCCACTAGCGAAGGTGCCAGGGACGAGTTCTGTTGGTAGTTTTTACATTGCTCCGGTAGGCATCAAAAGGACACCACAAAAGTTGTTCTACCTGCTTTCTGGGCTGAGATGGGGAATCGCTGAATTTTGGACTCGGCCGGTGAAAAAATGTTCCAAACACACCCCATGCACAACTCCACCGGGGAAGGTGCCAGACAGGAGTTCTCTTAGTAGTTTTTACACTACCTTGGTAGGCAGCTGAAAGGCACCACAAAAGTTGTTCTACCTGCTTTCTGGGCTGAGATGGGGAACCGCTGAATTTTGGAGTCGGCTGGTGACAAAATGTTCCAAACACACCCCATGCACAACTCCACCGGGGAAGGTGCCAGACAGGAGTTCTCCTGGTAGTTTTTACATTGCTCCGGTAGGCATCTGAAAGACACCACAAAAGTTGTCCTACCTGCTTTCTGAGCTGAGATGGGGAACCGCTGAATTTTGGAGTCGGCCGGTGACAAAATGTTCCAAACACACCCCATGCACAACTCCACCGGCGAAGGTGCCAGACAGGAGTTCTCCTGGTAGTTTTTACACTACCTTGGTAGGCAGCTGAAAGGCACCACAAAAGTTGTTCTACCTGCTTTCTGGGCTGAGATGGGGAAGAGCTGAATTTTGGAGTCGGCTGGTGACAAAATGTTCCAAACACACCCCATGCACAACTCCACCGGGGAAGGTGCCAGACAGGAGTTCTCCTGGTAGTTTTTATTTTGCTCCAGGAGGCACCTGAAAGGCACCACAAAAGTTGTTCTACCTGCTTTCTGGGCTGAGATGGGGAACAGCTGAATTTTGGACTCGGCCGGTGACAAAATTTTAATAAATACACCCCATGCACAACTGAAGTAGCGAAGGTGCCAGGGATGAGTTCTGTTGGTAGTTTTTACATTGCTCCGGTAGGCATCAAAAGGACACCACAAAAGTTGTTCTACCTGCTTTCTGGGCTGAGATGGGGAACCGCTGAATTTTGGAGTCGGCCGGTGACAAAATGTTCCAAACACACCCCATGCACAACTCCACCGGGGAAGGTGCCAGGCAGGAGTTCTCCTGGTAGTTTTTATATTGCTCCATGAGGCTTCTGAAAGACACCACAAAAGTTGTTCTACCTGCTTTCTGGGCTGTGATGGGGAACCGCTGAATTTTTGGACTCGTCTGGTGACAAAATGTTCCGAACACACCCCATGCACAACTCCACCGGGGAAGGTGCCAGACAGGAGTTCTCCTGGTAGTTTTTACATTGCTTCGGTAGGCATCTGAAAGACACCACAAAAGTTGTTCTACCTGCTTTCTGGGCTGAGATGGGGAACCGCTGAATTTTGGAGTTGGCCGGTGACAAAATGTTCCAAACACACCCCCTGCACAACTCCACCGGGGAAGGTGCCAGACAGGAGTTCTCCTGGTAGTTTTTACATTGCTCTGGTAGGCATCTGAAAGACACCACAAAAGTAGTTCTACCTGCTTTCTGGGCTGAGATGGGGAACCGCTGAATTTTGGAGTCGGCCGGTGACAAAATGTTCCAAACACACCCCATGCACAACTCCACCGGGGAAGGTGCCAGACAGGAGTTCTCCTGGTAGTTTTTATATTGCTCCATGAGGCTTCTGAAAGACACCACAAAAGTTGTTCTACCTGCTTTCTGGGCTGAGATGGGGAACCGCTGAATTTTGGACTCGGCTGGTGACAAAATGTTCCAAACACACCCCATGCACAACTCCACCGGGGAAGGTGCCAGACAGGAGTTCTCTTAATAGTTTTTACACTACCTTGGTAGGCAGCTGAAAGGCACCACAAAAGTTGTTCTACCTGCTTTCTGGGCTGTGATGGGGAACCGCTGAATTTTTGGACTCGGCTGGTGACAAAATGTTCCGAACACACCCCATGCACAACTCCACCGGGGAAGGTGCCAGACAGGAGTTCTCCTGGTAGTTTTTACATTGCTTCGGTAGGCAGCTGAAAGGCACCACAAAAGTTGTTCTACCTGCTTTCTGGGCTGAGATGGGGAACCGCTGAATTTTGGAGTCGGCCGGTGACAAAATGTTCCAAACACACCCCCTGCACAACTCCACCGGGGAAGGTGCCAGACAGGAGTTCTCCTGGTAGTTTTTACACTACCTTGGTAGGCAGCTGAAAGGCACCACAAAAGTTGTTCTACCTGCTTTCTGGGCTGAGATGGGGAACCGCTGAATTTTGGAGTTGGCCGGTGACAAAATGTTCCAAACACACCCCCTGCACAACTCCACCGGGGAAGGTGCCAGACAGGAGTTCTCCTGGTAGTTTTTATTTTGCTCCAGGAGGCACCTGAAAGGCACCACAAAAGTTGTTCTACCTGCTTTCTGGGCTGAGATGGGGAACAGCTGAATTTTGGACTCGGCCGGTGACAAAATTTTAATAAATACACCCCATGCACAACTGAAGTAGCGAAGGTGCCAGGGATGAGTTCTGTTGGTAGTTTTTACATTGCTCCGGTAGGCATCAAAAGGACACCACAAAAGTTGTTCTACCTGCTTTCTGGGCTGAGATGGGGAACCGCTGAATTTTGGAGTCGGCCGGTGACAAAATGTTCCAAAGACACCCCATGCACAACTCCACCGGGGAAGGTGCCAGACAGGAGTTCTCCTGGTAGTTTTTACACTACCTTGGTAGGCATCTGAAAGGCACCACAAAAGTTGTTCTACCTGCTTTCTGGGCTGAGATGGGGAACCGCTGAATTTTGGATTCGGCCGGTGACAAAATGTTCCAAACACACCCCATGCACAACTCCACCGGGGAAGGTGCCAGACAGGAGTTCTGCTGGTAGTTTTTACATTGCTTCGGTAGGCATCTGAAAGACACCACAAAAGTTGTTCTACCTGCTTTCTGGGCTGTGATGGGGAACCGCTGAATTTTGGAGTCAGCTGGTGACAAAATGTTCCAAAGACACCCCATGCACAACTCCACCGGGGAAGGTGCCAGGCAGGAGTTCTCCTGGTAGTTTTTACATTGCTCCGGTAGGCATCTGAAAGACACCACAAAAGTTGTTCTACCTGCTTTCTGGGCTGAGATGGGGAATCGCTGAATTTTGGACTCGGCCGGTGAAAAAATGTTCCAAACACACCCCCTGCACAACTCCACCGGGGAAGGTGCCAGACAGGAGTTCTCTTAATAGTTTTTACACTACCTTGGTAGGCAGCTGAAAGGCACCACAAAAGTTGTTCTACCTGCTTTCTGGGCTGAGATGGGGAACCGCTGAATTTTGGAGTCGGCCGGTGACAAAATGTTCCAAACACACCCCATGCACAACTCCACCGGGGAAGGTGCCAGACAGGAGTTCTCCTGGTAGTTTTTACATTGCTCCGGTAGGCATCTGAAAGACACCACAAAAGTTGTTCTACCTGCTTTCTGGGCTGAGATGGGGAACCGCTGAATTTTGGACTCGGCTGGTGACAAAATGTTCCAAACACAGCCCATGCACAACTCCACCGGGGAAGGTGCCAGACAGGAGTTCTCTTAATAGTTTTTACACTACCTTGGTAGGCAGCTGAAAGGCACCACAAAAGTTGTTCTACCTGCTTTCTGGGCTGTGATGGGGAACCGCTGAATTTTTGGACTCGTCTGGTGACAAAATGTTCCGAACACACCCCATGCACAACTCCACCGGGGAAGGTGCCAGACAGGAGTTCTCCTGGTAGTTTTCACATTGCTTCGGTAGGCATCTGAAAGACACCACAAAAGTTGTTCTACCTGCTTTCTGGGCTGAGATGGGGAACCGCTGAATTTTGGATTCGGCCGGTGACAAAATGTTCCAAACACACCCCCTGCACAACTCCACCGGGGAAGGTGCCAGACAGGAGTTCTCCTGGTAGTTTTTACATTGCTCTGGTAGGCATCTGAAAGACACCACAAAAGTAGTTCTACCTGCTTTCTGGGCTGAGATGGGGAACCGCTGAATTTTGGAGTCGGCCGGTGACAAAATGTTCCAAACACACCCCATGCACAACTCCACCGGGGAAGGTGCCAGACAGGAGTTCTCCTGGTAGTTTTTATATTGCTCCATGAGGCTTCTGAAAGACACCACAAAAGTTGTTCTTCCTGCTTTCTGGGCTGAGATGGGGAACCGCTGAATTTTGGACTCGGCTGGTGACAAAATGTTCCAAACACACCCCCTGCACAACTCCACCGGGGAAGGTGCCAGACAGGAGTTCTCTTAATAGTTTTTACACTACCTTGGTAGGCAGCTGAAAGGCACCACAAAAGTTGTTCTTCCTGCTTTCTGGGCTGTGATGGGGAACCGCTGAATTTTTGGACTCGTCTGGTGACAAAATGTTCCGAACACACCCCATGCACAACTCCACCGGGGAAGGTGCCAGACAGGAGTTCTCTTAGTAGTTTTTACACTACCTTGGTAGGCAGCTTAAAGGCACCACAAAAGTTGTTCTACCTGCTTTCTGGGCTGAGATGGGGAACCGCTGAATTTTGGAGTTGGCCGGTGACAAAATGTTCCAAACACACCCCCTGCACAACTCCACCGGGGAAGGTGCCAGACTGGAGTTCTCCTGGTAGTTTTTATTTTGCTCCAGGAGGCACCTGAAAGGCACCACAAAAGTTGTTCTACCTGCTTTCTGGGCTGAGATGGGGAACAGCTGAATTTTGGACTCGGCCGGTGACAAAATTTTAATAAATACACCCCATGCACAACTGAAGTAGCGAAGGTGCCAGGGATGAGTTCTGTTGGTAGTTTTTACATTGCTCCGGTAGGCATCAAAAGGGCACCACAAAAGTTGTTCTACCTGCTTTCTGGGCTGAGATGGGGAACCGCTGAATTTTGGAGTCGGCCGGTGACAAAATGTTCCAAACACACCCCATGCACAACTCCACCGGGGAAGGTGCCAGGCAGGAGTTCTCCTGGTAGTTTTTACACTACCTTGGTAGGCATCTGAAAGGCACCACAAAAGTTGTTCTACCTGCTTTCTGGGCTGAGATGGGGAACCGCTGAATTTTGGAGTCGGCCGGTGACAAAATGTTCCAAACACACCCCATGCACAACTCCACCGGGGAAGGTGCCAGACAGGAGTTCTCCTGGTAGTTTTTACATTGCTTCGGTAGGCATCTGAAAGACACCACAAAAGTTGTTCTACCTGCTTTCTGGGCTGTGATGGGGAACCGCTGAATTTTGGAGTCAGCTGGTGACAAAATGTTCCAAACACACCCCATGCACAACTCCACCGGGGAAGGTGCCAGGCAGGAGTTCTCCTGGTAGTTTTTACATTGCTCCGGTAGGCATCTGAAAGACACCACAAAAGTTGTTCTACCTGCTTTCTGGGCTGAGATGGGGAATCGCTGAATTTTGGACTCGGCCGGTGAAAAAATGTTCCAAACACACCCCCTGCACAACTCCACCGGGGAAGGTGCCAGACAGGAGTTCTCTGAATAGTTTTTACACTACCTTGGTAGGCAGCTGAAAGGCACCACAAAAGTTGTTCTACCTGCTTTCTGGGCTGAGATGGGGAACCGCTGAATTTTGGAGTCGGCCGGTGACAAAATGTTCCAAACACACCCCATGCACAACTCCACCGGGGAAGGTGCCAGACAGGAGTTCTCCTGGTAGTTTTTATATTGCTCCATGAGGCTTCTGAAAGACACCACAAAAGTTGTTCTACCTGCTTTCTGGGCTGAGATGGGGAACCGCTGAATTTTGGACTCGGCTGGTGACAAAATGTTCCAAACACACCCCATGCACAACTCCACCGGGGAAGGTGCCAGACAGGAGTTCTCTTAATAGTTTTTTACACTACCTTGGTAGGCAGCTGAAAGGCACCACAAAAGTTGTTCTACCTGCTTTCTGGGCTGTGATGGGGAACCGCTGAATTTTTGGACTCGTCTGGTGACAAAATGTTCCAAACACACCCCATGCACAACTCCACCGGGGAAGGTGCCAGACAGGAGTTCTCCTGGTAGTTTTTACATTGCTTCGGTAGGCATCTGAAAGACACCACAAAAGTTGTTCTACCTGCTTTCTGGGCTGAGATGGGGAACCGCTGAATTTTGGAGTCGGCCGGTGACAAAATGTTCCAAAGACACCCCATGCACAACTCCACCGGGGAATGTGCCAGACAGGAGTTCTCCTGGTAGTTTTTACACTACCTTGGTAGGCAGCTGAAAGGCACCACAAAAGTTGTTCTACCTGCTTTCTGGGCTGAGATGGGGAACCGCTGAATTTTGGAGTCGGCTGGTGACAAAATGTTCCAAACACACCCCCTGCACAACTCCACCGGGGAAGGTGCCAGACAGGAGTTCTCCTGGTAGTTTTTACATTGCTCCGGTAGGCATCTGAAAGACACCACAAAAGTTGTTCTACCTGTTTTCTGGGCTGAGATGGGGAACCGCTGAATTTTGGAGTCGGCCGGTGACAAAATGTTCCAAACACACCCCATGCACAACTCCACCGGGGAAGGTGCCAGACAGGAGTTCT
Source organism: Falco biarmicus (assembly GCF_023638135.1). Lineage (NCBI taxonomy): Eukaryota > Metazoa > Chordata > Aves > Falconiformes > Falconidae > Falco > Falco biarmicus. The sequence continues at coordinate 62,644 of NW_026611722.1, forward strand.
CCTGGTAGATTTTACATTGCTCCGGTAGGCATCTGAAAGACACCACAAAAGTTGTTCTACCTGCTTTCTGGGCTGAGATGGGGAGCAGCTGAATTTTGGACTCGGCTGGTGACAAAATGTTCCAAACACACCCCATGCACAACTCCACCGGGGAAGGTGCCAGACAGGAGTTCTCTTAGTAGTTTTTACACTACCTTGGTAGGCATTTGAAAGGCACCACAAAAGTTGTTCTACCTGCTTTCTGGGCTAAGATGGGGAACCGCTGAATTTTGGAGTCGGCTGGTGACAAAATTTTAATAAATACACCCCATGCACAACTCCACTAGCGAAGGTGCCAGGGACGAGTTCTGTTGGTAGTTTTTACATTGCTCCGGTAGGCATCAAAAGGACACCACAAAAGTTGTTCTACCTGCTTTCTGGGCTGAGATGGGGAACCGCTGAATTTTGGAGTCGGCCGGTGACAAAATGTTCCAAACACACCCCATGCACAACTCCACCGGGGAAGGTGCCAGACAGGAGTTCTCCTGGTAGTTTTCACATTGCTTCGGTAGGCATCTGAAAGACACCACAAAAGTTGTTCTACCTGCTTTCTGGGCTGAGATGGGGAACCGCTGAATTTTGGATTCGGCCGGTGACAAAATGTTCCAAACACACCCCCTGCACAACTCCACCGGGGAAGGTGCCAGACAGGAGTTCTCCTGGTAGTTTTTACATTGCTCTGGTAGGCATCTGAAAGACACCACAAAAGTAGTTCTACCTGCTTTCTGGGCTGAGATGGGGAACCGCTGAATTTTGGAGTCGGCCGGTGACAAAATGTTCCAAACACACCCCATGCACAACTCCACCGGGGAAGGTGCCAGACAGGAGTTCTCCTGGTAGTTTTTATATTGCTCCATGAGGCTTCTGAAAGACACCACAAAAGTTGTTCTTCCTGCTTTCTGGGCTGAGATGGGGAACCGCTGAATTTTGGACTCGGCTGGTGACAAAATGTTCCAAACACACCCCATGCACAACTCCACCGGGGAAGGTGCCAGACAGGAGTTCTCTTAATAGTTTTTACACTACCTTGGTAGGCAGCTGAAAGGCACCACAAAAGTTGTTCTTCCTGCTTTCTGGGCTGTGATGGGGAACCGCTGAATTTTTGGACTCGTCTGGTGACAAAATGTTCCGAACACACCCCATGCACAACTCCACCGGGGAAGGTGCCAGACAGGAGTTCTCTTAGTAGTTTTTACACTACCTTGGTAGGCAGCTGAAAGGCACCACAAAAGTTGTTCTACCTGCTTTCTGGGCTGAGATGGGGAACCGCTGAATTTTGGAGTTGGCCGGTGACAAAATGTTCCAAACACACCCCCTGCACAACTCCACCGGGGAAGGTGCCAGACAGGAGTTCTCCTGGTAGTTTTTATTTTGCTCCAGGAGGCACCTGAAAGGCACCACAAAAGTTGTTCTACCTGCTTTCTGGGCTGAGATGGGGAACAGCTGAATTTTGGACTCGGCCGGTGACAAAATTTTAATAAATACACCCCATGCACAACTGAAGTAGCGAAGGTGCCAGGGATGAGTTCTGTTGGTAGTTTTTACATTGCTCCGGTAGGCATCAAAAGGGCACCACAAAAGTTGTTCTACCTGCTTTCTGGGCTGAGATGGGGAACCGCTGAATTTTGGAGTCGGCCGGTGACAAAATGTTCCAAACACACCCCATGCACAACTCCACCGGGGAAGGTGCCAGGCAGGAGTTCTCCTGGTAGTTTTTACACTACCTTGGTAGGCATCTGAAAGGCACCACAAAAGTTGTTCTACCTGCTTTCTGGGCTGAGATGGGGAACCGCTGAATTTTGGAGTCGGCCGGTGACAAAATGTTCCAAACACACCCCATGCACAACTCCACCGGGGAAGGTGCCAGACAGGAGTTCTCCTGGTAGTTTTTACATTGCTTCGGTAGGCATCTGAAAGACACCACAAAAGTTGTTCTACCTGCTTTCTGGGCTGAGATGGGGAACCGCTGAATTTTGGACTTGGCTGGTGACAAAATGTTCCAAACACACCCCATGCACAACTCCACCGGGGAAGGTGCCAGGCAGGAGTTCTCCTGGTAGTTTTTACATTGCTCCGGTAGGCATCTGAAAGACACCACAAAAGTTGTTCTACCTGCTTTCTGGGCTGAGATGGGGAATCGCTGAATTTTGGAGTCGGCCGGTGACAAAATGTTCCAAACACACCCCCTGCACAACTCCACCGGGGAAGGTGCCAGACAGGAGTTCTCTGAATAGTTTTTACACTACCTTGGTAGGCAGCTGAAAGGCACCACAAAAGTTGTTCTACCTGCTTTCTGGGCTGAGATGGGGAACCGCTGAATTTTGGAGTCGGCCGGTGACAAAATGTTCCAAACACACCCCATGCACAACTCCACCGGGGAAGGTGCCAGACAGGAGTTCTCCTGGTAGTTTTTATATTGCTCCATGAGGCTTCTGAAAGACACCACAAAAGTTGTTCTACCTGCTTTCTGGGCTGAGATGGGGAACCGCTGAATTTTGGACTCGGCTGGTGACAAAATGTTCCAAACACACCCCATGCACAACTCCACCGGGGAAGGTGCCAGACAGGAGTTCTCTTAATAGTTTTTACACTACCTTGGTAGGCAGCTGAAAGGCACCACAAAAGTTGTTCTACCTGCTTTCTGGGCTGTGATGGGGAACCGCTGAATTTTTGGACTCGTCTGGTGACAAAATGTTCCGAACACACCCCATGCACAACTCCACCGGGGAAGGTGCCAGACAGGAGTTCTCCTGGTAGTTTTTACATTGCTTCGGTAGGCATCTGAAAGACACCACAAAAGTTGTTCTACCTGCTTTCTGGGCTGAGATGGGGAACCGCTGAATTTTGGAGTCGGCCGGTGACAAAATGTTCCAAAGACACCCCATGCACAACTCCACCGGGGAATGTGCCAGACAGGAGTTCTCCTGGTAGTTTTTACACTACCTTGGTAGGCAGCTGAAAGGCACCACAAAAGTTGTTCTACCTGCTTTCTGGGCTGAGATGGGGAACCGCTGAATTTTGGAGTCGGCTGGTGACAAAATGTTCCAAACACACCCCCTGCACAACTCCACCGGGGAAGGTGCCAGACAGGAGTTCTCCTGGTAGTTTTTACATTGCTCCGGTAGGCATCTGAAAGACACCACAAAAGTTGTTCTACCTGTTTTCTGGGCTGAGATGGGGAACCGCTGAATTTTGGAGTCGGCCGGTGACAAAATGTTCCAAACACACCCCATGCACAACTCCACCGGGGAAGGTGCCAGACAGGAGTTCTCCTGGTAGATTTTACATTGCTCCGGTAGGCATCTGAAAGACACCACAAAAGTTGTTCTACCTGCTTTCTGGGCTGAGATGGGGAGCAGCTGAATTTTGGACTCGGCTGGTGACAAAATGTTCCAAACACACCCCATGCACAACTCCACCGGGGAAGGTGCCAGACAGGAGTTCTCTTAGTAGTTTTTACACTACCTTGGTAGGCATTTGAAAGGCACCACAAAAGTTGTTCTACCTGCTTTCTGGGCTAAGATGGGGAACCGCTGAATTTTGGAGTCGGCTGGTGACAAAATTTTAATAAATACACCCCATGCACAACTCCACTAGCGAAGGTGCCAGGGACGAGTTCTGTTGGTAGTTTTTACATTGCTCCGGTAGGCATCAAAAGGACACCACAAAAGTTGTTCTACCTGCTTTCTGGGCTGAGATGGGGAACCGCTGAATTTTGGAGTCGGCCGGTGACAAAATGTTCCAAACACACCCCATGCACAACTCCACCGGGGAAGGTGCCAGACAGGAGTTCTCCTGGTAGTTTTACATTGCTTCGGTAGGCATCTGAAAGACACCACAAAAGTTGTTCTACCTGCTTTCTGGGCTGTGATGGGGAACCGCTGAATTTTGGAGTCAGCTGGTGACAAAATGTTCCAAACACACCCCATGCACAACTCCACCGGGGAAGGTGCCAGGCAGGAGTTCTCCTGGTAGTTTTTACATTGCTCCGGTAGGCATCTGAAAGACACCACAAAAGTTGTTCTACCTGCTCTCTGGGCTGAGATGGGGAACCGCTGAATTTTGGAGTCGGCCGGTGACAAAATGTTCCAAACACACCCCATGCACAACTCCACCGGGGAAGGTGCCAGACAGGAGTTCTCTTAATAGTTTTTACACTACCTTGGTAGGCAGCTGAAAGGCACCACAAAAGTTGTTCTACCTGCTTTCTGGGCTGAGATGGGGAACCGCTGAATTTTGGAGTCGGCCGGTGACAAAATGTTCCAAACACACCCCATGCACAACTCCACCGGGGAAGGTGCCAGACAGGAGTTCTCCTGGTAGTTTTTATATTGCTCCAGGAGGCATCTGAAAGACACCACAAAAGTTGTTCTACCTGCTTTCTGGGCTGAGATGGGGAACAGCTGAATTTTGGGCTCGGCTGGTGACAAAATTTTAATAAATACACCCCATGCACAACTGAACTAGCGAAGGTGCCAGGGATGAGTTCTGTTGGTAGTTTTTACATTGCTTCGGTAGGCATCTGAAAGACACCACAAAAGTTGTTCTACCTGCTTTCTGGGCTGTGATGGGGAACCGCTGAATTTTGGAGTCAGCTGGTGACAAAATGTTCCAAACACACCCCCTGCACAACTCCACCGGGGAAGGTGCCAGACAGGAGTTCTCCTGGTAGTTTTTACATTGCTCCGGTAGGCATCTGAAAGACACCACAAAAGTTGTTCTACCTGCTTTCTGGGCTGAGATGGGGAACCGCTGAATTTTGGACTCGGCCGGTGAAAAAATGTTCCAAACACACCCCCTGCACAACTCCACCGGGGAAGGTGCCAGACAGGAGTTCTCTTAATAGTTTTTACACTACCTTGGTAGGCAGCTGAAAGGCACCACAAAAGTTGTTCTACCTGCTTTCTGGGCTGAGATGGGGAACCGCTGAATTTTGGAGTCGGCCGGTGACAAAATGTTCCAAACACACCCCATGCACAACTCCACCGGGGAAGGTGCCAGACAGGAGTTCTCCTGGTAGTTTTTATATTGCTCCATGAGGCTTCTGAAAGACACCACAAAAGTTGTTCTACCTGCTTTCTGGGCTGAGATGGGGAACCGCTGAAATTTGGACTCGGCTGGTGACAAAATGTTCCAAACACACCCCATGCACAACTCCACCGGGGAAGGTGCCAGACAGGAGTTCTCTTAATAGTTTTTACACTACCTTGGTAGGCAGCTGAAAGGCACCACAAAAGTTGTTCTACCTGCTTTCTGGGCTGTGATGGGGAACCGCTGAATTTTTGGACTCATCTGGTGACAAAATGTTCCGAACACACCCCATGCACAACTCCACCGGGGAAGGTGCCAGACAGGAGTTCTCCTGGTAGTTTTTACATTGCTTCGGTAGGCATCTGAAAGACACCACAAAAGTTGTTCTACCTGCTTTCTGGGCTGAGATGGGGAACCGCTGAATTTTGGAGTCGGCCGGTGACAAAATGTTCCAAACACACCCCATGCACAACTCCACCGGGGAAGGTGCCAGGCAGGAGTTCTCCTGGTAGTTTTTACACTACCTTGGTAGGCACCTGAAAGGCACCACAAAAGTTGTTCTACCTGCTTTCTGGGCTGAGATGGGGAACCGCTGAATTTTGGAGTCGGCCGGTGACAAAATGTTCCAAACACACCCCATGCACAACTCCACCGGGGAAGGTGCCAGACAGGAGTTCTCCTGGTAGTTTTTATATTGCTCCATGAGGCTTCTGAAAGACACCACAAAAGTTGTTCTACCTGCTTTCTGGGCTGAGATGGGGAACCGCTGAATTTTGGACTCGGCTGGTGACAAAATGTTCCAAACACACCCCATGCACAACTCCACCGGGGAAGGTGCCAGACAGGAGTTCTCTTATTAGTTTTTACACTACCTTGGTAGGCAGCTGAAAGGCACCACAAAAGTTGTTCTACCTGCTTTCTGGGCTGTGATGGGGAACCGCTGAATTTTTGGACTCGTCTGGTGACAAAATGTTCCGAACACACCCCATGCACAACTCCACCGGGGAAGGTGCCAGACAGGAGTTCTCCTGGTAGTTTTTACATTGCTTCGGTAGGCAGCTGAAAGGCACCACAAAAGTTGTTCTACCTGCTTTCTGGGCTGAGATGGGGAACCGCTGAATTTTGGAGTCGGCTGGTGACAAAATGTTCCAAACACACCCCCTGCACAACTCCACCGGGGAAGGTGCCAGACAGGAGTTCTCCTGGTAGTTTTTACATTGCTCCGGTAGGCATCTGAAAGACACCACAAAAGTTGTTCTACCTGTTTTCTGGGCTGAGATGGGGAACCGCTGAATTTTGGAGTCGGCCGGTGACAAAATGTTCCAAATACACCCCATGCACAACTCCACCGGGGAATGTGCCAGACAGGAGTTCTCCTGGTAGTTTTTACACTACCTTGGTAGGCAGCTGAAAGGCACCACAAAAGTTGTTCTACCTGCTTTCTGGGCTGAGATGGGGAACCGCTGAATTTTGGACTCGGCCGGTGAAAAAATGTTCCAAACACACCCCATGCACAACTCCACCGGGGAAGGTGCCAGACAGGAGTTCTCCTGGTAGTTTTTACATTGCTCCGGTAGGCATCTGAAAGACACCACAAAAGTTGTTCTACCTGCTTTCTGGGCTGAGATGGGGAACCGCTGAATTTTGGAGTCGGCTGGTGACAAAATGTTCCAAACACACCCCATGCACAACTCCACCGGGGAAGGTGCCAGACAGGAGTTCTCTTAGTAGTTTTTACACTACCTTGGCAGGCAGCTGAAAGGCACCACAAAAGTTGTTCTACCTGCTTTCTGGGCTGAGATGGGGAGCAGCTGAATTTTGGAGTCGGCTGGTGACAAAATGTTCCAAACACACCCCATGCACAACTCCACCGGGGAAGGTGCCAGACAGGAGTTCTCTTAGTAGTTTTTACACTACCTTGGTAGGCATTTGAAAGGCACCACAAAAGTTGTTCTACCTGCTTTCTGGGCTGAGATGGGGAACCGCTGAATTTTGGAGTCGGCTGGTGACAAAATTTTAATAAATATACCCCATGCACAACTCCACTAGCGAAGGTGCCAGGGACGAGTTCTGTTGGTAGTTTTTACATTGCTCCGGTAGGCATCAAAAGGACACCACAAAAGTTGTTCTACCTGCTTTCTGGGCTGAGATGGGGAATCGCTGAATTTTGGACTCGGCCGGTGAAAAAATGTTCCAAACACACCCCATGCACAACTCCACCGGGGAAGGTGCCAGACAGGAGTTCTCTTAGTAGTTTTTACACTACCTTGGTAGGCATTTGAAAGGCACCACAAAAGTTGTTCTACCTGCTTTCTGGGCTGAGATGGGGAACCGCTGAATTTTGGAGTTGGCTGATGACAAAATGTTCCAAACACACCCCATGCACAACTCCACCGGGGAAGGTGCCAGACAGGAGTTCTCCTGGTAGTTTTTACATTGCTCCGGTAGGCATCTGAAAGACACCACAAAAGTTGTTCTACCTGCTTTCTGAGCTGAGATGGGGAACCGCTGAATTTTGGACTCGGCCGGTGACAAAATGTTCCAAACACACCCCCTGCACAACTCCACCGGGGAAGGTGCCAGACAGGAGTTCTCCTGGTAGTTTTTACATTGCTCCGGTAGGCATCTGAAAGACACCACAAAAGTTGTTCTACCTGCTTTCTGGGCTGAGATGGGGAACCGCTGAATTTTGGAGTCGGCCGGTGACAAAATGTTCCAAACACACCCCATGCACAACTCCACCGGGGAAGGTGCCAGACAGGAGTTCTCCTGGTAGTTTTTACATTGCTCCGGTAGGCATCTGAAAGACACCACAAAAGTTGTTCTACCTGCTTTCTGGGCTGAGATGGGGAACAGCTGAATTTTGGACTCGGCTGGTGACAAAATTTTAATAAATACACCCCATGCACAACTCCACTAGCGAAGGTTCCAGGGACGAGTTCTGTTGGTAGTTTTTACATTGCTCCGGTAGGCATCAAAAGGACACCACAAATGTTGTTCTACCTGCTTTCTGGGCTGAGATGGGGAACAGCTGAATTTTGGACTCGGCCGGTGACAAAATGTTCCAAACACACCCCATGCACAACTCCACCAGGGAAGGTGCCAGGCAGGAGTTCTCCTGGTAGTTTTTACACTACCTTGGTAGGCATTTGAAAGGCACTACAAAAGTTGTTCTACCTGCTTTCTGGGCTGAGATGGGGAACCGCTGAATTTTGGAGTCGGCTGGTGACAAAATGTTCCAAACACACCCCATGCACAACTCCACCGGGGAAGGTGCCAGACAGGAGTTCTCCTGGTAGTTTTTACATTGCTCCGGTAGGCATCTGAAAGACACCACAAAAGTTGTTCTACCTGCTTTCTGGGCTGAGATGGGGAACCGCTGAATTTTGGAGTCGGCCGGTGACAAAATGTTCCAAACACACCCCATGCACAACTCGACCGGGGAACGTGCCAGACAGGAGTTCTCCTGGTAGTTTTTACATTGCTCCGGTAGGCATCTGAAAGACACCACAAACGTTGTTCTACCTGCTTTCTGGGCTGAGATGGGGAACCGCTGAATTTTGGACTCGGCCGGTGACAAAATGTTCCAAACACACCCCCTGCACAACTCCACCGGGGAAGGTGCCAGACAGGAGTTCTCTTAGTAGTTTTTACACTACCTTGGTAGGCACCTGAAAGGCACCACAAAAGTTGTTCTACCTGCTTTCTGGGCTGAGATGGGGAACCGCTGAATTTTGGAGTCGGGCGGTGACAAAATGTTCCAAACACACCCCATGCACAACTCCACCGGGGAAGGTGCCAGCCAGGAGTTCTCCTGGTAGTTTTTACATTGCTCCGGTAGGCATCTGAAAGACACCACAAAAGTTGTTCTATCTGCTTTCTGGGCTGAGATGGGGAACCGCTGAATTTTGGACTTGGCTGGTGACCAAATTTTAATAAATACACCCCATGCACAACTCCACTAGCGAAGGTGCCAGGGACGAGTTCTGTTGGTAGTTTTTACTTTGCTCCTGTAGGCATCTGAAAGACACCACAAAAGTTGTTCTACCTGCTTTCTGGGCTGAGATGGGGAACCGCTGAATTTTGGAGTCGGCCGGTGACAAAATGTTCCAAACACACCCCCTGCACAACTCCACCGGGGAAGGTGCCAGACAGGAGTTCTCTTAATAGTTTTTACACTACCTTGGTAGGCATCTGAAAGACACCACAAAAGTTGTTCTACCTGCTTTCTGGGCTGAGATGGGGAACAGCTGAATTTTGGACTCGGCTGGTGACAAAATGTTCCAAACACACCCCCTGCACAACTCCACCGGGGAAGGTGCCAGACAGGAGTTCTCCTGGTAGTTTTTACATTGCTCCGGTAGGCATCTGAAAGACACCACAAAAGTTGTTCTTCCTGCTTTCTGGGCTGAGATGGGGAACCGCTGAATTTTGGACTTGGCTGGTGACCAAATTTTAATAAATACACCCCATGCACAACTCCACTAGCGAAGGTGCCAGGAACGAATTCTGTTGGTAGTTTTTACTTTGCTCCTGTAGGCATCTGAAAGACACCACAAAAGTTGTTCTACCTGCTTTCTGGGCTGAGATGGGGAACCGCTGAATTTTGGAGTCGGCCGGTGACAAAATGTTCCAAACACACCCCATGCACAACTCCACCGGGGAAGGTGCCAGACAGGAGTTCTCCTGGTAGTTTTTACACTACCTTGGTAGGCAGCTGAAAGACACCACAAAAGTTGTTCTACCTGCTTTCTGGGCTGAGATGGAGAACAGCTGAATTTTGGACTCGGCTGGTGACAAAATTTTAATAAATACACCCCATGCACAACTCCACCGGGGAAGGTGCCAGGCAGGAGTTCTCCTGGTAGTTTTTACATTGCTCCGGTAGGCATCAAAAGGACACCACAAAAGTTGTTCTACCTGCTTTCTGGGCTGAGATGGGGAACCGCTGAATTTTGGACTCGGCCGGTGAAAAAATGTTCCAAACACACCCCATGCACAACTCCACCGGGGAAGGTGCCAGACAGGAGTTCTCCTGGTAGTTTTTACACTACCTTGGTAGGCAGCTGAAAGACACCACAAAAGTTGTTCTACCTGCTTTCTGGGCTGAGATGGGGAACAGCTGAATTTTGGACTCGGCTGGTGACAAAATTTTAATAAATACACCCCATGCACAACTCCACTAGCGAAGGTGCCAGGGACGAGTTCTGTTGGTAGTTTTTACATTGCTCCGGTAGGCATCAAAAGGACACCACAAAAGTTGTTCTACCTGCTTTCTGGGCTGAGATGGGGAATCGCTGAATTTTGGACTCGGCCGGTGAAAAAATGTTCCAAACACACCCCATGCACAACTCCACCGGGGAACGTGCCAGACAGGAGTTCTCTTAATAGTTTTTACATTGCTCCGGTAGGCAGCTGAAAGACACCACAAAAGTTGTTCTACCTGCTTTCTGGGCATAGATGGGGAACCGCTGAATTTTGGACTCGGCCGGTGAAAAAATGTTCCAAACACACCCCATGCACAACTCCACCGGGGAAGGTGCCAGACAGGAGTTCTCTTAGTAGTTTTTACACTACCTTGGTAGGCACCTGAAAGGCACCACAAAAGTTGTTCTACCTGCTTTCTGGGCTGAGATGGGGAACCGCTGAATTTTGGAGTCGGCCGGTGACAAAATGTTCCAAACACACCCCATGCACAACTCCACCGGGGAAGGTGCCAGACAGGAGTTCTCTTAATAGTTTTTACACTACCTTGGTAGGCATCTGAAAGACACCAGAAAAGTTGTTCTACCTGCTTTCTGGGCTGAGATGGGGAACCGCTGAATTTTTGGACTCGGCTGGTGACAAAATGTTCCGAACACACCCCATGCACAACTCCACCGGGGAAGGTGCCAGACAGGAGTTCTCCTGGTAGTTTTTACATTGCTTCGGTAGGCATCTGAAAGACACCACAAAAGTTGTTCTTCCTGCTTTCTGGGCTGAGATGGGGAACCTCTGAATTTTGGAGTCCGCCGGTGACAAAACGTTCCAAACACACCCCATGCACAACTCCACCGGGGAAGGTGCCAGGCAGGAGTTCTCTTAGTAGTTTTTACACTACCTTGGTAGGCACCTGAAAGGCACCACAAAAGTTGTTCTACCTGCTTTCTGGGCTGAGATGGGGAACCGCTGAATTTTGGACTTGGCTGGTGACCAAATTTTAATAAATACACCCCATGCACAACTCCACTAGCGAAGGTGCCAGGAACGAATTCTGTTGGTAGTTTTTACATTGCTCCTGTAGGCATCTGAAAGACACCACAAAAGTTGTTCTACCTGCTTTCTGGGCTGAGATGGGGAACCGCTGAATTTTGGAGTCGGCCGGTGACAAAATGTTCCAAACACACCCCATGCACAACTCCACCGGGGAAGGTGCCAGACAGGAGTTCTCTTAATAGTTTTTACGCTACCTTGGTAGGCATCTGAAAGACACCACAAAAGTTGTTCTACCTGCTTTCTGGGCTGAGATGGGGAACAGCTGAATTTTGGACTCGGCTGGTGACAAAATGTTCCAAACACACCCCATGCACAACTCCACCGGGGAAGGTGCCAGACAGGAGTTCTCCTGGTAGTTTTTACATTGCTCCGGTAGGCATCTGAAAGACACCACAAAAGTTGTTCTTCCTGCTTTCTGGGCTGAGATGGGGAACCGCTGAATTTTGGAGTCGGCCGGTGACAAAATGTTCCAAACACACCCCATGCACAACTCCACCGGGGAAGGTGCCAGACAGGAGTTCTCCTGGTAGTTTTTACACTACCTTGGTAGGCAGCTGAAAGACACCACAAAAGTTGTTCTACCTGCTTTCTGGGCTGAGATGGAGAACAGCTGAATTTTGGACTCGGCTGGTGACAAAATTTTTATAAATACACCCCATGCACAACTCCACCGGGGAAGGTGCCAGGCAGGAGTTCTCCTGGTAGTTTTTACATTGCTCCGGTAGGCATCAAAAGGACACCACAAAAGTTGTTCTACCTGCTTTCTGGGCTGAGATGGGGAACCGCTGAATTTTGGACTCGGCCGGTGAAAAAATGTTCCAAACACACCCCCTGCACAACTCCACCGGGGAAGGTGCCAGGCAGGAGTTCTCTTGGTAGTTTTTACACTACCTTGGTAGGCATTTGAAAGGCACCACAAAAGTTGTTCTACCTGCTTTCTGGGCTGAAATGGGGAACCGCTGAATTTTGGAGTCGGCCGGTGACAAAATGTTCCAAACACACCCCCTGCACAACTCCACCGGGGAAGGTGCCAGACAGGAGTTCTCTTGATAGTTTTTACATTGCTCCAGTAGGCATCTGAAAGACACCACAAAAGTTGTTCTACCTGCTTTCTGGGCTGAGATGGGGAACCGCTGAATTTTGGACTCGGCCGGTGACAAAATGTTCCAAACACACCCCATGCACAACTCCACCGGGGAAGGCGCCAGACAGGAGTTCTCCTGGTAGTTTTTACACTACCTTGGTAGGCATCTGAAAGACACCACAAAAGTTGTTCTACCTGCTTTCTGAGCTGAGATGGGGAACCGCTGAATTTTGGACTCGGCTGGTGACAAAATTTTAATAAATACACCCCATGCACAACTCTACTAGCGAAGGTGCCAGGGACGAGTTCTGTTGGTAGTTTTTACATTGCTCTGGTAGGCATCTGAAAGACACCACAAAAGTTGTTCTACCTGCTTTCTGGGCTGAGATGGGGAACCGCTGAATTTTGGACTCGTCTGGTGACAAAATGTTCCAAACACACCCCATGCACAACTCCACTAGGGAAGGTGCCAGACAGGAGTTTTCCTGGTAGTTTTTACACTACCTTGGTAGGCAGCTGAAAGGCACCACAAAAGTTGTTCTACCTGCTTTCTGGGCTGAGATGGGGAACCGCTGAATTTTGGACTCGGCCGGTGACAAAATTTTAATAAATACACCCCATGCACAACTCCACTAGCGAAGGTGCCAGGGACGAGTTCTGTTGGTAGTTTTTACATTGCTCCGGTAGGCATCAAAAGGACACCACAAAAGTTGTTCTACCTGCTTTCTGGGCTGAGAAAGGGAACCGCTGAATTTTGGACTCGGCCGGTGAAAAAATGTTCCAAAGACACCCCATGCACAACTCCACCGGGGAAGGTGCCAGACAGGAGTTCTCTTGGTAGTTTTTACACTACCTTGGTAGGCATCTGAAAGACACCACAAAAGTTGTTCTACCTGCTTTCTGGGCTGAGATGAGGAACCGCTGAATTTTGGACTCGGCCGGTGACAAAATGTTCCAAACACACCCCATGCACAACTCCACCGGGGAAGGTGCCAGACAGGAGTTCTCCTGGTAGTTTTTACATTGCTCCGGAAGGCATCTGAAAGACACCACAAAAGTTGTTCTACCTGCTTTCTGGGCTGAGATGGGGAACCGCTGAATTTTGGAGTCGGCCGGTGACAAAATGTTCCAAACACACCCCATGCACAACTCCACCGGGGAAGGTGCCAGACAGGAGTTCTCCTGGTAGTTTTTACATTGCTCCGGTAGGCATCTGAAAGACACCACAAAAGTTGTTCTTCCTGCTTTCTGGGCTGAGATGGGGAACCGCTGAATTTTGGAGTCGGCCGGTGACAAAATGTTCCAAACACACCCCATGCACAACTCCACCGGGGAAGGTGCCAGACAGGAGTTCTCCTGGTAGTTTTTACACTACCTTGGTAGGCAGCTGAAAGACACCACAAAAGTTGTTCTACCTGCTTTCTGGGCTGAGATGGAGAACAGCTGAATTTTGGACTCGGCTGGTGACAAAATTTTTATAAATACACCCCATGCACAACTCCACCGGGGAAGGTGCCAGGCAGGAGTTCTCCTGGTAGTTTTTACATTGCTCCGGTAGGCATCAAAAGGACACCACAAAAGTTGTTCTACCTGCTTTCTGGGCTGAGATGGGGAACCGCTGAATTTTGGACTCGGCCGGTGAAAAAATGTTCCAAACACACCCCCTGCACAACTCCACCGGGGAAGGTGCCAGGCAGGAGTTCTCTTGGTAGTTTTTACACTACCTTGGTAGGCATTTGAAAGGCACCACAAAAGTTGTTCTACCTGCTTTCTGGGCTGAAATGGGGAACCGCTGAATTTTGGAGTCGGCCGGTGACAAAATGTTCCAAACACACCCCCTGCACAACTCCACCGGGGAAGGTGCCAGACAGGAGTTCTCTTGATAGTTTTTACATTGCTCCAGTAGGCATCTGAAAGACACCACAAAAGTTGTTCTACCTGCTTTCTGGGCTGAGATGGGGAACCGCTGAATTTTGGACTCGGCCGGTGACAAAATGTTCCAAACACACCCCATGCACAACTCCACCGGGGAAGGCGCCAGACAGGAGTTCTCCTGGTAGTTTTTACACTACCTTGGTAGGCATCTGAAAGACACCACAAAAGTTGTTCTACCTGCTTTCTGAGCTGAGATGGGGAACCGCTGAATTTTGGACTCGGCTGGTGACAAAATTTTAATAAATACACCCCATGCACAACTCTACTAGCGAAGGTGCCAGGGACGAGTTCTGTTGGTAGTTTTTACATTGCTCTGGTAGGCATCTGAAAGACACCACAAAAGTTGTTCTACCTGCTTTCTGGGCTGAGATGGGGAACCGCTGAATTTTGGACTCGTCTGGTGACAAAATGTTCCAAACACACCCCATGCACAACTCCACTAGGGAAGGTGCCAGACAGGAGTTTTCCTGGTAGTTTTTACACTACCTTGGTAGGCAGCTGAAAGGCACCACAAAAGTTGTTCTACCTGCTTTCTGGGCTGAGATGGGGAACCGCTGAATTTTGGACTCGGCCGGTGACAAAATTTTAATAAATACACCCCATGCACAACTCCACTAGCGAAGGTGCCAGGGACGAGTTCTGTTGGTAGTTTTTACATTGCTCCGGTAGGCATCAAAAGGACACCACAAAAGTTGTTCTACCTGCTTTCTGGGCTGAGATGGGGAACCGCTGAATTTTGGACTCGGCCGGTGACAAAATGTTCCAAAGACACCCCATGCACAACTCCACCGGGGAAGGTGCCAGACAGGAGTTCTCTTGGTAGTTTTTACACTACCTTGGTAGGCATCTGAAAGACACCACAAAAGTTGTTCTACCTGCTTTCTGGGCTGAGATGAGGAACCGCTGAATTTTGGACTCGGCCGGTGACAAAATGTTCCAAACACACCCCATGCACAACTCCACCGGGGAAGGTGCCAGACAGGAGTTCTCCTGGTAGTTTTTACATTGCTCCGGAAGGCATCTGAAAGACACCACAAAAGTTGTTCTACCTGCTTTCTGGGCTGAGATGGGGAACCGCTGAATTTTGGAGTCGGCCGGTGACAAAATGTTCCAAACACACCCCATGCACAACTCCACCGGGGAAGGTGCCAGACAGGAGTTCTCCTGGTAGTTTTTACATTGCTCCGGTAGGCATCTGAAAGACACCACAAAAGTTGTTCTACCTGCTTTCTGGGCTGAGATGGGGAACCGCTGAATTTTGGAGTCGGCCGGTGACAAAATGTTCCAAACACACCACATGCACAACTCCACCGGGGAAGGTGCCAGACAGGAGTTCTCCTGGTAGTTTTTACATTGCTCCTGTAGGCATCAAAAGGACACCACAAAAGTTGTTCTTCCTGCTTTCTGGGCTGAGATGGGGAACCGCTGAATTTTGGACTCGGCCGGTGACAAAATGTTCCAAACACACCCCATGCACAACTCCACCGGGGAAGGTGCCAGGCAGGAGTTCTCTTGGTAGTTTTTACACTACCTTGGTAGGCATTTGAAAGGCACCACAAAAGTTGTTCTACCTGCTTTCTGGGCTGAGATGGGGAACCGCTGAATTTTGGACTCGGCCGGTGACAAAATGTTCCAAACACACCCCATGCACAACTCCACCGGGGAAGGTGCCAGACAGGAGTTCTCCTGGTAGTTTTTACATTGCTCTGGTAGGCATCTGAAAGACACCACAAAAGTTGTTCTACCTGCTTTCTGGGCTGAGATGGGGAACCGCTGAATTTTGGAGTCGGCTGGTGACAAAATGTTCCAAACACACCCCATGCACAACTCCACCGGGGAAGGTGCCAGACAAGAGTTCTCTTGATAGTTTTTACACTACCTTGGTAGGCAGCTGAAAGGCACCACAAAAGTTGTTCTACCTGCTTTCTGGGCTGAGATGGGGAACCGCTGAATTTTGGAGTCGACCGGTGACAAAATGTTCCAAACACACCCCATGCACAACTCCACCGGGGAAGGTGCCAGACAGGAGTTTTCCTGGTAGTTTTTACACTACCTTGGTAGGCATCTGAAAGACACCACAAAAGTTGTTCTACCTGCTTTCTGGGCTGAGATGGGGAACCGCTGAATTTTGGACTCGGCTGGTGACAAAATGTTCCAAACACACCCCATGCACAACTCCACTAGCGAAGGTGCCAGACAAGAGTTCTCTTGATAGTTTTTACACTACCTTGGTAGGCAGCTGAAAGGCACCACAAAAGTTGTTCTACCTGCTTTCTGGGCTGAGATGGGGAACCGCTGAATTTTGGACTCGGCCGGTGACAAAATGTTCCAAACACACCCCATGCACAACTCCACCGGGGAAGGTGCCAGACAGGAGTTCTCCTGGTAGTTTTTACATTGCTCCGGTAGGCATCTGAAAGACACCACAAAAGTTGTTCTACCTGCTTTCTGGGCTGAGATGAGGAACCGCTGAATTTTGGACTCGGCCGGTGACAAAATGTTCCAAACACACCCCATGCACAACTCCACCGGGGAAGGTGCCAGACAGGAGTTCTCCTGGTTGTTTTTACATTGCTCCGGTAGGCATCTGAAAGACACCACAAAAGTTGTTCTACCTGCTTTCTGGGCTGAGATGAGGAACCGCTGAATTTTGGACTCGGCCGGTGACAAAATGTTCCAAACACACCCCCTGCACAACTCCACCGGGGAAGGTGCCAGACAGGAGTTCTCCTGGTAGTTTTTACATTGCTCCGGTAGGCATCTGAAAGACACCACAAAAGTTGTTCTACCTGCTTTCTGGGCTGAGATGGGGAACCGCTGAATTTTGGAGTCGGCCGGTGACAAAATGTTCCAAACACACCCCATGCACAACTCCACCGGGGAAGGTGCCAGACAGGAGTTCTCCTGGTAGTTTTTACATTGCTCCGGTAGGCATCTGAAAGACACCACAAAAGTTGTTCTACCTGCTTTCTGGGCTGAGATGGGGAACCGCTGAATTTTGGAGTCGGCCGGTGACAAAATGTTCCAAACACACCCCATGCACAACTCCACCGGGGAAGGTGCCAGACAGGAGTTCTCTTAGTAGTTTTTACATTGCTCCGGTAGGCATCTGAAAGACACCACAAAAGTTGTTCTACCTGCTTTCTGGGCTGAGATGAGGAACCGCTGAATTTTGGACTCGGCCGGTGACAAAATGTTCCAAACACACCCCATGCACAACTCCACCGGGGAAGGTGCCAGACAGGAGTTCTCCTGGTAGTTTTTACACTACCTTGGTAGGCATCTGAAAGACACCACAAAAGTTGTTCTACCTGCTTTCTGGGCTGAGATGGGGAACAGCTGAATTTTGGAGTCGGCCGGTGACAAAATGTTCCAAACACACCCCATGCACAACTCCACCGGGGAAGGTGCCAGACAGGAGTTCTCCTGGTAGTTTTTACATTGCTCCGGTAGGCATCTGAAAGACACCACAAAAGTTGTTCTTCCTGCTTTCTGGGCTGAGATGGGGAACCGCTGAATTTTGGAGTCGGCCGGTGACAAAATGTTCCAAACACACCCCATGCACAACTCCACCGGGGAAGGTGCCAGACAGGAGTTCTCCTGGTAGTTTTTACATTGCTCCGGTAGGCATCTGAAAGACACCACAAAAGTTGTTCTACCTGCTTTCTGGGCTGAGATGGGGAACCGCTGAATTTTGGAGTCGGCCGGTGACAAAATGTTCCAAACACACCACATGCACAACTCCACCGGGGAAGGTGCCAGACAGGAGTTCTCCTGGTAGTTTTTACATTGCTCCTGTAGGCATCAAAAGGACACCACAAAAGTTGTTCTTCCTGCTTTCTGGGCTGAGATGGGGAACCGCTGAATTTTGGAGTCGGCCGGTGACAAAATGTTCCAAACACACCCCATGCACAACTCCACCGGGGAAGGTGCCAGGCAGGAGTTCTCTTGGTAGTTTTTACACTACCTTGGTAGGCAGCTGAAAGGCACCACAAAAGTTGTTCTACCTGCTTTCTGAGCTGAGATGGGGAACCGCTGAATTTTGGACTCGGCTAGTGACAAAATGTTCCAAACACACCCCATGCACAACTCCACCGGGGAAGGTGCCAGACAGGAGTTCTCCTGGTAGTTTTTACATTGCTCTGGTAGGCATCTGAAAGACACCACAAAAGTTGTTCTACCTGCTTTCTGGGCTGAGATGGGGAACCGCTGAATTTTGGACTCGGCTGGTGACAAAATGTTCCAAACACACCCCATGCACAACTCCACTAGGGAAGGTGCCAGACAAGAGTTCTCTTGATAGTTTTTACACTACCTTGGTAGGCAGCTGAAAGGCACCACAAAAGTTGTTCTACCTGCTTTCTGGGCTGAGATGGGGAACCGCTGAATTTTGGACTCGGCCGGTGACAAAATGTTCCAAACACACCCCATGCACAACTCCACCGGGGAAGGTGCCAGACAGGAGTTCTCCTGGTAGTTTTTATATTGCTCCATGAGGCTTTTGAAAGACACCACAAAAGTTGTTCTACCTGCTTTCTGGGCTGAGATGAGGAACCGCTGAATTTTGTACTCGGCCAGTGACAAAATGTTCCAAACACACCCCCTGCACAACTCCACCGGGGAAGGTGCCAGACAGGAGTTCTCCTGGTAGTTTTTACATTGCTCCGGTAGGCATCTGAAAGACACCACAAAAGTTGTTCTACCTGCTTTCTGGGCTGAGATGAGGAACCGCTGAATTTTGGACTCGGCCGGTGACAAAATGTTCCAAACACACCCCATGCACAACTCCACCGGGGAAGGTGCCAGACAGGAGTTCTCCTGGTAGTTTTTACATTGCTCCGGTAGGCATCTGAAAGACACCACAAAAGTTGTTCTACCTGCTTTCTGGGCTGAGATGGGGAACCGCTGAATTTTGGAGTCGGCCGGTGACAAAATGTTCCAAACACACCCCATGCACAACTCCACCGGGGAAGGTGCCAGGCAGGAGTTCTCTTGGTAGTTTTTACACTACCTTGGTAGGCAGCTGAAAGGCACCAAAAAAGTTGTTCTACCTGCTTTCTGAGCTGAGATGGGGAACCGCTGAATTTTGGACTCGGCTAGTGACAAAATGTTCCAAACACACCCCATGCACAACTCCACCGGGGAAGGTGCCAGACAGGAGTTCTCCTGGTAGTTTTTACATTGCTCTGGTAGGCATCTGAAAGACACCACAAAAGTTGTTCTACCTGCTTTCTGGGCTGAGATGGGGAACCGCTGAATTTTGGACTCGGCTGGTGACAAAATGTTCCAAACACACCCCATGCACAACTCCACTAGGGAAGGTGCCAGACAAGAGTTCTCTTGATAGTTTTTACACTACCTTGGTAGGCAGCTGAAAGGCACCACAAAAGTTGTTCTACCTGCTTTCTGGGCTGAGATGGGGAACCGCTGAATTTTGGAGTCGGCCGGTGACAAAATGTTCCAAACACACCCCATGCACAACTCCACCGGGGAAGGTGCCAGACAGGAGTTCTCCTGGTAGTTTTTACATTGCTCCTGTAGGCATCAAAAGGACACCACAAAAGTTGTTCTTCCTGCTTTCTGGGCTGAGATGGGGAACCGCTGAATTTTGGACTCGGCTGGTGACAAAATGTTCCAAACACACCCCATGCACAACTCCACTAGGGAAGGTGCCAGACAAGAGTTCTCTTGATAGTTTTTACACTACCTTGGTAGGCATCTGAAAGGCACCACAAAAGTTGTTCTACCTGCTTTCTGGGCTGAGATGGGGAACCGCTGAATTTTGGAGTCGGCCGGTGACAAAATGTTCCAAACACACCCCATGCACAACTCCACCGGGGAAGGTGCCAGACAGGAGTTCTCCTGGTAGTTTTTACATTGCTCCGGTAGGCATCTGAAAGACACCACAAAAGTTGTTCTACCTGCTTTCTGGGCTGAGATGGGGAACCGCTGAATTTTGGAGTCGGCCGGTGACAAAATGTTCCAAACACACCCCATGCACAACTCCACCGGGGAAGGTGCCAGACAGGAGTTCTCCTGGTAGTTTTTACATTGCTCCGGTAGGCATCAAAAGGACACCACAAAAGTTGTTCTACCTGCTTTCTGGGCTGAGATGAGGAACCGCTGAATTTTGGACTCGGCCGGTGACAAAATGTTCCAAACACACCCCATGCACAACTCCACCGGGGAAGGTGCCAGACAGGAGTTCTCCTGGTAGTTTTTACATTGCTCCGGTAGGCATCTGAAAGACACCACAAAAGTTGTTCTACCTGCTTTCTGGGCTGAGATGGGGAACCGCTGAATTTTGGAGTCGGCCGGTGACAAAATGTTCCAAACACACCCCATGCACAACTCCACCGGGGAAGGTGCCAGACAGGAGTTCTCTTGGTAGTTTTTACATTGCTCCGGTAGGCATCTGAAAGACACCACAAAAGTTGTTCTACCTGCTTTCTGGGCTGAGATGGGGAACCGCTGAATTTTGGAGTCGGCCGGTGACAAAATGTTCCAAACACACCCCATGCACAACTCCACCGGGGAAGGTGCCAGACAGGAGTTCTCCTGGTAGTTTTTACATTGCTCCGGTAGGCATCTGAAAGACACCACAAAAGTTGTTCTACCTGCTTTCTGGGCTGAGATGGGGAACCGCTGAATTTTGGAGTCGGCCGGTGACAAAATGTTCCAAACACACCCCATGCACAACTCCACCGGGGAAGGTGCCAGACAGGAGTTCTCCTGGTAGTTTTTACATTGCTCCGGTAGGCATCTGAAAGACACCACAAAAGTTGTTCTACCTGCTTTCTGGGCTGAGATGGGGAACCGCTGAATTTTGGAGTCGGCCGGTGACAAAATGTTCCAAACACACCCCATGCACAACTCCACCGGGGAAGGTGCCAGACAGGAGTTCTCCTGGTAGTTTTTACATTGCTCCGGTAGGCATCAAAAAGACACCACAAAAGTTGTTCTACCTGCTTTCTGGGCTGAGATGGGGAACCGCTGAATTTTGGAGTCGGCCGGTGACAAAATGTTCCAAACACACCCCATGCACAACTCCACCGGGGAAGGTGCCAGACAGGAGTTCTCCTGGTAGTTTTTACATTGCTCCGGTAGGCATCTGAAAGACACCACAAAAGTTGTTCTACCTGCTTTCTGGGCTGAGATGGGGAACCGCTGAATTTTGGAGTCGGCCGGTGACAAAATGTTCCAAACACACCCCATGCACAACTCCACCGGGGAAGGTGCCAGACAGGAGTTCTCTTGGTAGTTTTTACATTGCTCCGGTAGGCATCTGAAAGACACCACAAAAGTTGTTCTACCTGCTTTCTGGGCTGAGATGAGGAACCGCTGAATTTTGGACTCGGCCGGTGACAAAATGTTCCAAACACACCCCATGCACAACTCCACCGGGGAAGGTGCCAGACAGGAGTTCTCCTGATAGTTTTTACACTACCTTGGTAGGCATCTGAAAGACACCACAAAAGTTGTTCTACCTGCTTTCTGGGCTGAGATGGGGAACAGCTGAATTTTGGACTCGGCCGGTGACAAAATGTTCCAAACACACCCCATGCACAACTCCACCGGGGAAGGTGCCAGACAGGAGTTCTCCTGGTAGTTTTTACATTGCTCCGGTAGGCATCTGAAAGACACCACAAAAGTTGTTCTACCTGCTTTCTGGGCTGAGATGGGGAACCGCTGAATTTTGGAGTCGGCCGGTGACAAAATGTTCCAAACACACCCCATGCACAACTCCACCGGGGAAGGTGCCAGACAGGAGTTCTCCTGGTAGTTTTTACATTGCTCCGGTAGGCATCTGAAAGACACCACAAAAGTTGTTCTACCTGCTTTCTGGGCTGAGATGGGGAACCGCTGATTTTTGGAGTCGGCCGGTGACAAAATGTTCCAAACACACCCCATGCACAACTCCACCGGGGAAGGTGCCAGACAGGAGTTCTCCTGGTAGTTTTTACATTGCTCCTGTAGGCATCAAAAGGACACCACAAAAGTTGTTCTTCCTGCTTTCTGGGCTGAGATGGGGAACCGCTGAATTTTGGACTCGGCCGGTGACAAAATGTTCCAAACACACCCCATGCACAACTCCACCGGGGAAGGTGCCAGGCAGGAGTTCTCTTGGTAGTTTTTACACTACCTTGGTAGGCATTTGAAAGGCACCACAAAAGTTGTTCTACCTGCTTTCTGAGCTGAGATGGGGAACCGCTGAATTTTGGACTCGGCTAGTGACAAAATGTTCCAAACACACCCCATGCACAACTCCAGCGGGGAAGGTGCCAGACAGGAGTTCTCCTGGTAGTTTTTACATTGCTCTGGTAGGCATCTGAAAGACACCACAAAAGTTGTTCTACCTGCTTTCTGGGCTGAGATGGGGAACCGCTGAATTTTGGACTCGGCTGGTGACAAAATGTTCCAAACACACCCCATGCACAACTCCACCGGGGAAGGTGCCAGACAGGAGTTCTCCTGGTAGTTTTTACATTGCTCCGGTAGGCATCAAAAGGACACCACAAAAGTTGTTCTACCTGCTTTCTGGGCTGAGATGAGGAACAGCTGAATTTTGGACTCGGCCGGTGACAAAATGTTCCAAACACACCCCATGCACAACTCCACCGGGGAAGGTGCCAGACAGGAGTTCTCCTGGTAGTTTTTACATTGCTCCGGTAGGCATCTGAAAGACACCACAAAAGTTGTTCTACCTGCTTTCTGGGCTGAGATGGGGAACCGCTGAATTTTGGAGTCGGCCGGTGACAAAATGTTCCAAACACACCCCATGCACAACTCCACCGGGGAAGGTGCCAGACAGGAGTTCTCCTGGTAGTTTTTACATTGCTCCGGTAGGCATCTGAAAGACACCACAAAAGTTGTTCTACCTGCTTTCTGGGCTGAGATGGGGAACCGCTGAATTTTGGAGTCGGCCGGTGACAAAATGTTCCAAACACACCCCATGCACAACTCCACCGGGGAAGGTGCCAGAAAGGAGTTCTCCTGGTAGTTTTTACATTGCTCCGGTAGGCATCTGAAAGACACCACAAAAGTTGTTCTACCTGCTTTCTGGGCTGAGATGGGGAACCGCTGAATTTTGGAGTCGGCCGGTGACAAAATGTTCCAAACACACCCCATGCACAACTCCACCGGGGAAGGTGCCAGACAGGAGTTCTCCTGGTAGTTTTTACATTGCTCCGGTAGGCATCTGAAAGACACCACAAAAGTTGTTCTACCTGCTTTCTGGGCTGAGATGGGGAACCGCTGAATTTTGGACTCGGCTGGTGACAAAATGTTCCAAACACACCCCATGCACAACTCCACCGGGGAAGGTGCCAGACAGGAGTTCTCCTGGTAGTTTTTACATTGCTCCGGTAGGCATCTGAAAGACACCACAAAAGTTGTTCTACCTGCTTTCTGGGCTGAGATGGGGAACCGCTGAATTTTGGAGTCGGCCGGTGACAAAATGTTCCAAACACACCACATGCACAACTCCACCGGGGAAGGTGCCAGACAGGAGTTCTCCTGGTAGTTTTTACATTGCTCCGGTAGGCATCAAAAGGACACCACAAAAGTTGTTCTTCCTGCTTTCTGGGCTGAGATGGGGAACCGCTGAATTTTGGACTCGGCCGGTGACAAAATGTTCCAAACACACCCCATGCACAACTCCACCGGGGAAGGTGCCAGACAGGAGTTCTCTTGGTAGTTTTTACACTACCTTGGTAGGCATTTGAAAGGCACCACAAAAGTTGTTCTACCTGCTTTCTGAGCTGAGATGGGGAACCGCTGAATTTTGGAGTCGGCCGGTGACAAAATGTTCCAAACACACCCCATGCACAACTCCACCGGGGAAGGTGCCAGACAGGAGTTCTCCTGGTAGTTTTTACATTGCTCCGGTAGGCATCTGAAAGACACCACAAAAGTTGTTCTACCTGCTTTCTGGGCTGAGATGAGGAACCGCTGAATTTTGGACTCGGCCGGTGACAAAATGTTCCAAACACACCCCATGCACAACTCCACCGGGGAAGGTGCCAGACAGGAGTTCTCCTGGTAGTTTTTACATTGCTCCGGTAGGCATCAAAAGGACACCACAAAAGTTGTTCTACCTGCTTTCTGGGCTGAGATGGGGAACCGCTGAATTTTGGAGTCGGCCGGTGACAAAATGTTCCAAACACACCCCATGCACAACTCCACCGGGGAAGGTGCCAGCCAGGAGTTCTCCTGGTAGTTTTTACATTGCTCCGGTAGGCATCTGAAAGACACCACAAAAGTTGTTCTACCTGCTTTCTGGGCTGAGATGGGGAACCGCTGAATTTTGGAGTCGGCCGGTGACAAAATGTTCCAAACACACCCCATGCACAACTCCACCGGGGAAGGTGCCAGACAGGAGTTCTCCTGGTAGTTTTTACATTGCTCCGGTAGGCATCTGAAAGACACCACAAAAGTTGTTCTACCTGCTTTCTGGGCTGAGATGGGGAACCGCTGAATTTTGGAGTCGGCCGGTGACAAAATGTTCCAAACACACCCCATGCACAACTCCACCGGGGAAGGTGCCAGACAGGAGTTCTCCTGGTAGTTTTTACATTGCTCCGGTAGGCATCTGAAAGACACCACAAAAGTTGTTCTACCTGCTTTCTGGGCTGAGATGGGGAACCGCTGAATTTTGGAGTCGGCCGGAGACAAAATGTTCCAAACACACCCCATGCACAACTCCACCGGGGAAGGTGCCAGACAGGAGTTCTCCTGGTAGTTTTTACATTGCTCCGGTAGGCATCTGAAAGACACCACAAAAGTTGTTCTACCTGCTTTCTGGGCTGAGATGGGGAACCGCTGAATTTTGGAGTCGGCCGGTGACAAAATGTTCCAAACACACCCCATGCACAACTCCACCGGGGAAGGTGCCAGACAGGAGTTCTCCTGGTAGTTTTTACATTGCTCCGGTAGGCATCTGAAAGACACCACAAAAGTTGTTCTACCTGCTTTCTGGGCTGAGATGAGGAACCGCTGAATTTTGGACTCGGCCGGTGACAAAATGTTCCAAACACACCCCATGCACAACTCCACCGGGGAAGGTGCCAGACAAGAGTTCTCCTGGTAGTTTTTACATTGCTCTGGTAGGCATCTGAAAGACACCACAAAAGTTGTTCTACCTGCTTTCTGGGCTGAGATGGGGAACAGCTGAATTTTGGAGTCGGCCGGTGACAAAATGTTCCAAACACACCCCATGCACAACTCCACCGGGGAAGGTGCCAGACAGGAGTTCTCCTGGTAGTTTTTACATTGCTCCGGTAGGCATCTGAAAGACACCACAAAAGTTGTTCTACCTGCTTTCTGGGCTGAGATGGGGAACCGCTGAATTTTGGAGTCGGCCGGTGACAAAATGTTCCAAACACACCCCATGCACAACTCCACCGGGGAAGGTGCCAGACAGGAGTTCTCCTGGTAGTTTTTACATTGCTCCGGTAGGCATCTGAAAGACACCACAAAAGTTGTCCTACCTGCTTTCTGAGCTGAGATGGGGAACCGCTGAATTTTGGACTCGGCCGGTGACAAAATGTTCCAAACACACCACATGCACAACTCCACCGGGGAAGGTGCCAGACAGGAGTTCTCCTGGTAGTTTTTACATTGCTCCTGTAGGCATCAAAAGGACACCACAAAAGTTGTTCTTCCTGCTTTCTGGGCTGAGATGGGGAACCGCTGAATTTTGGACTCGGCCGGTGACAAAATGTTCCAAACACACCCCATGCACAACTCCACCGGGGAAGGTGCCAGGCAGGAGTTCTCTTGGTAGTTTTTACACTACCTTGGTAGGCATTTGAAAGGCACCACAAAAGTTGTTCTACCTGCTTTCTGGGCTGAGATGGGGAACCGCTGAATTTTGGACTCGGCTAGTGACAAAATGTTCCAAACACACCCCATGCACAACTCCACCGGGGAAGGTGCCAGACAGGAGTTCTCCTGGTAGTTTTTACATTGCTCCGGTAGGCATCAAAAGGACACCACAAAAGTTGTTCTACCTGCTTTCTGGGCTGAGATGAGGAACCGCTGAATTTTGGACTCGGCCGGTGACAAAATGTTCCAAACACACCCCATGCACAACTCCACCGGGGAAGGTGCCAGACAGGAGTTCTCCTGGTAGTTTTTACATTGCTCCGGTAGGCACCTGAAAGGCACCAAAAAAGTTGTTCTACCTGCTTTCTGGGCTGAGATGGGGAACCGCTGAATTTTGGAGTCGGCCGGTGACAAAATGTTCCAAACACACCCCATGCACAACTCCACCGGGGAAGGTGCCAGACAGGAGTTCTCCTGGTAGTTTTTACATTGCTCCGGTAGGCATCTGAAAGACACCACAAAAGTTGTTCTACCTGCTTTCTGGGCTGAGATGGGGAACCGCTGAATTTTGGAGTCGGCCGGTGACAAAATGTTCCAAACACACCCCATGCACAACTCCACCGGGGAAGGTGCCAGACAGGAGTTCTCCTGGTAGTTTTTACATTGCTCCGGTAGGCATCTGAAAGACACCACAAAAGTTGTTCTACCTGCTTTCTGGGCTGAGATGGGGAACCGCTGAATTTTGGAGTCGGCCGGTGACAAAATGTTCCAAACACACCCCATGCACAACTCCACCGGGGAAGGTGCCAGACAGGAGTTCTCCTGGTAGTTTTTACATTGCTCCGGTAGGCATCTGAAAGACACCACAAAAGTTGTTCTACCTGCTTTCTGGGCTGAGATGGGGAACCGCTGAATTTTGGAGTCGGCCGGTGACAAAATGTTCCAAACACACCCCATGCACAACTCCACCGGGGAAGGTGCCAGACAGGAGTTCTCCTGGTAGTTTTTACATTGCTCCGGTAGGCATCTGAAAGACACCACAAAAGTTGTTCTACCTGCTTTCTGGGCTGAGATGGGGAACCGCTGAATTTTGGAGTCGGCCGGTGACAAAATGTTCCAAACACACCCCATGCACAACTCCACCGGGGAAGGTGCCAGACAGGAGTTCTCTTGGTAGTTTTTACACTACCTTGGTAGGCATTTGAAAGGCACCACAAAAGTTGTTCTACCTGCTTTCTGAGCTGAGATGGGGAACCGCTGAATTTTGGACTCGGCTAGTGACAAAATGTTCCAAACACACCCCATGCACAACTCCACCGGGGAAGGTGCCAGACAGGAGTTCTCCTGGTAGTTTTTACATTGCTCTGGTAGGCATCTGAAAGACACCACAAAAGTTGTTCTACCTGCTTTCTGGGCTGAGATGGGGACCGCTGAATTTTGGACTCGGCTGGTGACAAAATGTTCCAAACACACCCCATGCACAACTCCACTAGGGAAGGTGCCAGACAAGAGTTCTCTTGATAGTTTTTACACTACCTTGGTAGGCAGCTGAAAGGCACCACAAAAGTTGTTCTACCTGCTTTCTGGGCTGAGATGGGGAACCGCTGAATTTTGGACTCGGCCGGTGACAAAATGTTCCAAACACACCCCATGCACAACTCCACCGGGGAAGGTGCCAGGCAGGAGTTCTCTTAGTAGTTTTTACACTACCTTGGTAGGCATTTGAAAGGCACCACAAAAGTTGTTCTACCTGCTTTCTGGGCTGAGATGGGGAACCGCTGACTTTTGGAGTCGGCTGGAGACAAAATGTTCCAAACACACCCCATGCACAACTCCACCGGGGAAGGTGCCAGCCAGGAGTTCTCCTGGTAGTTTTTACATTGCTCCGGTAGGCATCTGAAAGACACCACAAAAGTTGTTCTACCTGCTTTCTGGGCTGAGATGGGGAACCGCTGAATTTTGGAGTCGGCCGGTGACAAAATGTTCCAAACACACCCCATGCACAACTCCACCGGGGAAGGTGCCAGACAGGAGTTCTCCTGGTAGTTTTTACATTGCTCCGGTAGGCATCTGAAAGACACCACAAAAGTTGTTCTACCTGCTTTCTGGGCTGAGATGGGGAACCGCTGAATTTTGGAGTCGGCCGGTGACAAAATGTTCCAAACACACCCCCTGCACAACTCCACCGGGGAAGGTGCCAGACAGGAGTTCTCTTAATAGTTTTTATACTACCTTGGTAGGCAGCTGAAAGGCACCACAAAAGTTGTTCTACCTGCTTTCTGGGCTGAGATGGGGAACCGCTGAATTTTGGACTCGGCTGGTGACAAAATGTTCCAAACACACCCCATGCACAACTCCACCGGGGAAGGTGCCAGACAGGAGTTCTCCTGGTAGTTTTTACACTACCTTGGTAGGCATCTGAAAGACACCACAAAAGTTGTTCTACCTGCTTTCTGGGCTGAGATGGGGAACAGCTGAATTTTGGAGTCGGCCGGTGACAAAATGTTCCAAACACACCCCATGCACAACTCCACCGGGGAAGGTGCCAGACAGGAGTTCTCCTGGTAGTTTTTACATTGCTCCGGTAGGCATCTGAAAGACACCACAAAAGTTGTTCTACCTGCTTTCTGGGCTGAGATGGGGAACCGCTGAATTTTGGACTCGGCCGGTGACAAAATGTTCCAAACACTCCCCATGCACAACTCCACCGGGGAAGGTGCCAGACAGGAGTTCTCCTGGTAGTTTTTACATTGCTCCTGTAGGCATCAAAAGGACACCACAAAAGTTGTTCTTCCTGCTTTCTGGGCTGAGATGGGGAACCGCTGAATTTTGGACTCGGCCGGTGACAAAATGTTCCAAAGACACCCCATGCACAACTCCACCGGGGAAGGTGCCAGGCAGGAGTTCTCTTGGTAGTTTTTACACTACCTTGGTAGGCATTTGAAAGGCACCACAAAAGTTGTTCTACCTGCTTTCTGGGCTGAGATGGGGAACCGCTGAATTTTGGACTCGGCTGGTGACAAAATGTTCCAAACACACCCCATGCACAACTCCACCGGGGAAGGTGCCAGACAGGAGTTCTCCTGGTAGTTTTTACATTGCTCCTGTAGGCATCAAAAGGACACCACAAAAGTTGTTCTACCTGCTTTCTGGGCTGAGATGGGGAACCGCTGAATTTTGGACTCGGCTGGTGACAAAATGTTCCAAACACACCCCATGCACAACTCCACTAGGGAAGGTGCCAGACAAGAGTTCTCTTGATAGTTTTTACACTACCTTGGTAGGCACCTGAAAGGCACCACAAAAGTTGTTCTACCTGCTTTCTGGGCTGAGATGGGGAACAGCTGAATTTTGGACTCGGCTGGTGACAAAATTTTAATAAATACACCCCATGCACAACTCCACTAGCGAAGGTGCCAGGGACGAGTTCTGTTGGTAGTTTTTACATTGCTCCGGTAGGCATCAAAAGGACACCACAAAAGTTGTTCTACCTGCTTTCTGGGCTGAGATGGGGAACCGCTGAATTTTGGAGTCGGCCGGTGACAAAATGTTCCAAACACACCCCATGCACAACTCCACCGGGGAAGGTGCCAGACAGGAGTTCTCTTAGTAGTTTTTACACTACCTTGGTAGGCACCTGAAAGGCACCACAAAAGTTGTTCTACCTGCTTTCTGGGCTGAGATGGGGAACCGCTGAATTTTGGAGTCGGCCGGTGACAAAATGTTCCAAACACACCCCATGCACAACTCCACCGGGGAAGGTGCCAGACAGGAGTTCTCCTGGTAGTTTTTACATTGCTCCGGTAGGCATCTGAAAGACACCACAAAAGTTGTTCTACCTGCTTTCTGGGCTGAGATGGGGAACCGCTGAATTTTGGACTCGGCCGGTGACAAAATGTTCCAAACACACCCCATGCACAACTCCACCGGGGAAGGTGCCAGGCAGGAGTTCTCTTGGTAGTTTTTACACTACCTTGGTAGGCATTTGAAAGGCACCACAAAAGTTGTTCTACCTGCTTTCTGAGCTGAGATGGGGAACCGCTGACTTTTGGAGTCGGCTGGTGACAAAATGTTCCAAACACACCCCATGCACAACTCCACCGGGGAAGGTGCCAGACAGGAGTTCTCCTGGTAGTTTTTACATTGCTCCGGTAGGCAGCTGAAAGACACCACAAAAGTTGTTCTACCTGCTTTCTGGGCTGAGATGGGGAACCGCTGAATTTTGGAGTCGGCCGGTGACAAAATGTTCCAAACACACCCCATGCACAACTCCACTAGCGAAGGTGCCAGGAACGAATTCTGTTGGTAGTTTTTACATTGCTCCTGTAGGCATCTGAAAGACACCACAAAAGTTGTTCTACCTGCTTTCTGGGCTGAGATGGGGAACAGCTGAATTTTGGAGTCGGCTGGTGACAAAATTTTAATAAATACACCCCATGCACAACTCCACTAGGAAGGTGCCAGGGACGAGTTCTCCTGGTAGTTTTTACATTGCTCCGGTAGGCATCAAAAGGACACCACAAAAGTTGTTCTACCTGCTTTCTGGGCTGAGATGGGGAACCGCTGAATTTTGGACTCGGCCGGTGACAAAATGTTCCAAACACACCCCATGCACAACTCCACCGGGGAAGGCGCCAGACAGGAGTTCTCTTAGTAGTTTTTACACTACCTTGGTAGGCACCTGAAAGGCACCACAAAAGTTGTTCTACCTGCTTTCTGGGCTGAGATGGGGAACCGCTGAATTTTGGACTCGGCCGGTAACAAAATGTTCCAAACACACCCCATGCACAACTCCACCGGGGAAGGTGCCAGACAGGAGTTCTCCTGGTAGTTTTTACATTGCTCCGGTAGGCATCTGAAAGACACCACAAAAGTTGTTCTACCTGCTTTCTGGGCTGAGATGGGGAACCGCTGAATTTTGGAGTCGGCCGGTGACAAAATGTTCCAAACACACCCCATGCACAACTCCACCGGGGAAGGTGCCAGCCAGGAGTTCTCCTGGTAGTTTTTATACTACCTTGGTAGGCAGCTGAAAGACACCACAAAAGTTGTTC
Organism: Falco biarmicus; assembly: GCF_023638135.1. Lineage (NCBI taxonomy): Eukaryota > Metazoa > Chordata > Aves > Falconiformes > Falconidae > Falco > Falco biarmicus. The sequence goes on from NW_026611722.1 coordinate 93,868, forward strand.
TACCTGCTTTCTGGGCTGAGATGGGGAACCGCTGAATTTTGGAGTCGGCCGGTGACAAAATGTTCCAAACACACCCCATGCACAACTCCACCGGGGAAGGTGCCAGACAGGAGTTCTCCTGGTAGTTTTTACATTGCTCCGGTAGGCATCTGAAAGACACCACAAAAGTTGTTCTACCTGCTTTCTGGGCTGAGATGGGGAACCGCTGAATTTTGGAGTCGGCTGTTGACAAAATGTTCCAAACACACCCCATGCACAACTCCACCGGGGAAGGTGCCAGACAGGAGTTCTCCTGGTAGTTTTTACATTGCTCCTGTAGGCATCAAAAGGACACCACAAAAGTTGTTCTTCCTGCTTTCTGGGCTGAGATGGGGAACCGCTGAATTTTGGAGTCGGCCGGTGACAAAATGTTCCAAACACACCCCATGCACAACTCCACCGGGGAAGGTGCCAGGCAGGAGTTCTCCTGGTAGTTTTTACACTACCTTGGTAGGCAGCTGAAAGACACCACAAAAGTTGTTCTACCTGCTTTCTGGGCTGAGATGAGGAACCGCTGAATTTTGGACTCGGCCGGTGACAAAATGTTCCAAACACACCCCATGCACAACTCCACCGGGGAAGGTGCCAGACAGGAGTTCTCCTGGTAGTTTTTACATTGCTCCGGTAGGCATCTGAAAGACACCACAAAAGTTGTTCTACCTGCTTTCTGGGCTGAGATGGGGAACCGCTGAATTTTGGAGTCGGCCGGTGACAAAATGTTCCAAACACACCCCATGCACAACTCCACCGGGGAAGGTGCCAGGCAGGAGTTCTCCTGGTAGTTTTTACACTACCTTGGTAGGCAGCTGAAAGACACCACAAAAGTTGTTCTACCTGCTTTCTGGGCTGAGATGAGGAACCGCTGAATTTTGGACTCGGCCGGTGACAAAATGTTCCAAACACACCCCATGCACAACTCCACTAGCGAAGGTGCCAGGGACGAGTTCTGTTGGTAGTTTTTACATTGCTCCGGTAGGCATCAAAAGGACACCACAAAAGTTGTTCTTCCTGCTTTCTGGGCTGAGATGGGGAATCGCTGAATTTTGGACTCGGCCGGTGACAAAATGTTCCAAAGACACCCCATGCACAACTCCACCGGGGAAGGTGCCAGACAGGAGTTCTCCTGGTAGTTTTTACATTGCTCCGGTAGGCATCTGAAAGACACCACAAAAGTTGTTCTACCTGCTTTCTGGGCTGAGATGGGGAACCGCTGAATTTTGGAGTCGGCTGGTGACAAAATGTTCCAAACACACCCCCTGCACAACTCCACCGGGGAAGGTGCCAGACAGGAGTTCTCCTGGTAGTTTTAACATTGCTCCGGTAGGCATCTGAAAGACACCACAAAAGTTGTTCTACCTGCTTTCTGGGCTGAGATGGGGAACTGCTGAATTTTGGACTCGGCCGGTGACAAAATGTTCCAAACACACCCCCTGCACAACTCCACCGGGGAAGGTGCCATACAGGAGTTCTCTTAGTAGTTTTTACACTACCTTGGTAGGCATCTGAAAGACACCACAAAAGTTGTTCTACCTGCTTTCTGGGCTGAGATGGGGAACCGCTGAATTTTGGAGTCGGCTGGTGAAAAAATGTTCCAAACACACCCCATGCACAACTCCACCGGGGAAGGTGCCAGACAAGAGTTCTCCTGGTAGTTTTTACACTACCTTGGTAGGCATCTGAAAGACACCACAAAAGTTGTTCTACCTGCTTTCTGGGCTGAGATGGGGAACCGCTGAATTTTGGAGTCGGCCGGTGACAAAATGTTCCAAAGACACGCCATGCACAACTCCACCGGGGAAGGTGCCAGGCAGGAGTTCTCTTAATAGTTTTTACAGTGCCTTGGTAGGCATTTGAAAGGCACCACAAAAGTTGTTCTACCTGCTTTCTGGGCTGAGATGGGGAACCGCTGACTTTTGGAGTCGGCTGGTGACAAAATGTTCCAAACACACCCCATGCACAACTCCACCGGGGAAGGTGCCAGACAGGAGTTCTCCTGGTAGTTTTTACATTGCTCCGGTAGGCATCTGAAAGACACCACAAAAGTTGTTCTACCTGCTTTCTGGGCTGAGATGGGGAACCGCTGAATTTTGGAGTCGGCCGGTGACAAAATGTTCCAAACACACCCCATGCACAACTCCACCGGGGAAGGTGCCAGACAGGAGTTCTCCTGGTAGTTTTTACATTGCTCCGGTAGGCATCTGAAAGACACCACAAAAGTTGTTCTACCTGCTTTCTGGGCTGAGATGAGGAACCGCTGAATTTTGGAGTCGGCCGGTGACAAAATGTTCCAAACACACCCCATGCACAACTCCACCAGGGAAGGTGCCAGGCAGGAGTTCTCTTGGTAGTTTTTACACTACCTTGGTAGGCAGCTGAAAGGCACCACAAAAGTTGTTCTACCTGCTTTCTGGGCTGAGATGGGGAACAGCTGAATTTTGGACTCGGCTGGTGAAAAAATGTTCCAAACACACCCCATGCACAACTCCACCGGGGAAGGTGCCAGACAGGAGTTCTCCTGGTAGATTTTACATTGCTCCGGTAGGCATCTGAAAGACACCACAAAAGTTGTTCTACCTGCTTTCTGGGCTGAGATGGGGAACCGCTGATTTTTGGAGTCGGCCGGTGACAAAATGTTCCAAACACACCCCATGCACAACTCCACCGGGGAAGGTGCCAGACAGGAGTTCTCCTGGTAGTTTTTACACTACCTTGGTAGGCACCTGAAAGGCACCACAAAAGTTGTTCTACCTGCTTTCTGGGCTGAGATGGGGAACCGCTGAATTTTGGACTCGGCCGGTGACAAAATGTTCCAAACACACCCCATGCACAACTCCACCGGGGAAGGTGCCAGGGGCGAGCTCTGTTGGTAGTTTTTACATTGCTCCGGTAGGCATCAAAAGGACACCACAAAAGTTGTTCTTCCTGCTTTCTGGGCTGTGATGGGGAATCGCTGAATTTTGGACTCGGCCGGTGACAAAATGTTCCAAAGACACCCCATGCACAACTCCACCGGGGAAGGTGCCAGGAAGGAGTTCTCTTGGTAGTTTTTACACTACCTTGGTAGGCATTTGAAAGGCACCACAAAAGTTGTTCTACTTGCTTTCTGGGCTGAGATGGGGAACAGCTGAATTTTGGACTCGACTGGTGACAAAATGTTCCAAACACACCCCATGCACAACTCCACCGGGGAAGGTGCCAGACAGGAGTTCTCCTGGTAGTTTTTACATTGCTCCGGTAGGCATCTGAAAGACACCACAAAAGTTGTTCTACCTGCTTTCTGGGCTGAGATGGGGAACCGCTGAATTTTGGAGTCGGCCGGTGACAAAATGTTCCAAACACACCCCATGCACAACTCCACCGGGGAAGGTGCCAGACAGGAGTTCTCTTAGTAGTTTTCACATTACCTTGGTAGGCATCTGAAAGACACCACAAAAGTTGTTCTACCTGCTTTCTGGGCTGAGATGGGGAACCGCTGAATTTTGGACTCGGCTGGTGACAAAATTTTAATAAATACACCCCATGCACAACTCCACTAGCGAAGGTGCCAGGGACGAGTTCTGTTGGTAGTTTTTACATTGCTCCGGTAGGCATCAAAAGGACACCACAAAAGTTGTTCTACCTGCTTTCTGGGCTGAGATGGGGAACCGCTGAATTTTGGAGTCGGCCGGTGACAAAATGTTCCAAACACACCCCATGCACAACTCCACCGGGGAAGGTGCCAGACAGGAGTTCTCTTGGTAGTTTTTACACTACCTTGGTAGGCATTTGAAAGGCACCACAAAAGTTGTTCTACCTGCTTTCTGGGCTGAGATGGGGAACCGCTGAATTTTGGACTCGGCTGGTGACAAAATGTTCCAAACACACCCCATGCACAACTCCACCGGGGAAGGTGCCAGGCAGGAGTTCTCCTGGTAGTTTTTACATTGCTCCGGTAGGCATCAAAAAGACACCACAAAAGTTGTTCTACCTGCTTTCTGGGCTGAGATGGGGAACCGCTGAATTTTGGAGTCGGCTGGTGACAAAATGTTCCAAACACACCCCATGCACAACTCCACCGGGGAACGTGCCAGACAGGAGTTCTCTTAATAGTTTTTACATTGCTCCGGTAGGCATCTGAAAGACACCACAAACGTTGTTCTACCTGCTTTCTGGGCTGAGATGGGGAACCGCTGAATTTTGGAGTCGGCCGGTGACAAAATGTTCCAAACACACCCCATGCACAACTCCACCGGGGAAGGTGCCAGACAGGAGTTCTCTTAGTAGTTTTCACATTACCTTGGTAGGCATCTGAAAGACACCACAAAAGTTGTTCTACCTGCTTTCTGGGCTGAGATGGGGAACCGCTGAATTTTGGACTCGGCTGGTGACAAAATTTTAATAAATACACCCCATGCACAACTCCACTAGCGAAGGTGCCAGGGACGAGTTCTGTTGGTAGTTTTTACATTGCTCCGGTAGGCATCAAAAGGACACCACAAAAGTTGTTCTACCTGCTTTCTGGGCTGAGATGGGGAAACGCTGAATTTTGGACTCGGCCGGTGACAAAATGTTCCAAACACACCCCATGCACAACTCCACTAGCGAAGGTGCCAGACAGGAGTTCTCCTGGTAGTTTTTACATTGCTCTGGTAGGCATTTGAAAGACACCACAAAAGTTGTTCTACCTGCTTTCTGGGCTGAGATGGGGAACCGCTGAATTTTGGACTCGGCTGGTGACAAAATGTTCCAAACACACCCCATGCACAACTCCACCGGGGAAGGTGCCAGGCAGGAGTTCTCCTGGTAGTTTTTACATTGCTCCGGTAGGCATCAAAAAGACACCACAAAAGTTGTTCTACCTGCTTTCTGGGCTGAGATGGGGAACCGCTGAATTTTGGAGTCGGCTGGTGACAAAATGTTCCAAACACACCCCATGCACAACTCCACCGGGGAACGTGCCAGACAGGAGTTCTCTTAATAGTTTTTACATTGCTCCGGTAGGCATCTGAAAGACACCACAAACGTTGTTCTACCTGCTTTCTGGGCTGAGATGGGGAACCGCTGAATTTTGGAGTCGGCCGGTGACAAAATGTTCCAAACACACCCCATGCACAACTCCACCGGGGAAGGTGCCAGACAGGAGTTCTCTTAGTAGTTTTTACACTACCTTGGTAGGCAGCTGAAAGGCACCACAAAAGTTGTTCTACCTGCTTTCTGGGCTGAGATGGGGAACCGCTGAATTTTGGAGTCGGCCGGTGACAAAATGTTCCAAACACACCCCATGCACAACTCCACCGGGGAAGGTGCCAGACAGGAGTTCTCCTGGTAGTTTTTACACTACCTTGGTAGGCAGCTGAAAGGCACCACAAAAGTTGTTCTACCTGCTTTCTGGGCTGAGATGGGGAACAGCTGAATTTTGGACTCGGCTGGTGACAAAATGTTCCAAACACACCCCATGCACAACTCCACCGGGGAAGGTGCCAGGCAGGAGTTCTCTTAATAGTTTTTACACTGCCTTGGTAGGCATCTGAAAGACACCACAAAAGTTGTTCTACCTGCTTTCTGGGCTGAGATGGGGAACCGCTGAATTTTGGAGTCGGCTGGTGACAAAATGTTCCGAACACACCCCATGCACAACTCCACCGGGGAAGGTGCCAGACAGGAGTTCTCCTGGTAGTTTTTACATTGCTTCGGTAGGCATCTGAAAGACACCACAAAAGTTGTTCTACCTGCTTTCTGGGCTGAGATGGGGAACCGCTGAATTTTGGAGACGGCCGGTGACAAAACGTTCCATACACACCCCATGCACAACTCCACCGGGGAATGTGCCAGACAGGAGTTCTCCTGGTAGTTTTTACACTACCTTGGTAGGCAGCTGAAAGGCACCACAAAAGTTGTTCTACCTGCTTTCTGGGCTGAGATGGGGAACAGCTGAATTTTGGACTCGGCTGGTGACAACATTTTAATAAATACACCCCATGCACAACTCCACTAGCGAAGGTGCCAGGGACGAGTTCTGTTGGTAGTTTTTACATTGCTCCGGTAGGCATCAAAAGGACACCACAAAAGTTGTTCTACCTGCTTTCTGGGCTGAGATGGGGAATCGCTGAATTTTGGACTCGGCCGGTGAAAAAATGTTCCAAACACACCCCATGCACAACTCCACCGGGGAAGGTGCCAGACAGGAGTTCTCTTAGTAGTTTTTACACTACCTTGGTAGGCAGCTGAAAGGCACCACAAAAGTTGTTCTACCTGCTTTCTGGGCTGAGATGAGGAACCGCTGAATTTTGGACTCGGCCAGTGACAAAATGTTCCAAACACACCCCACGCACAACTCCACCGGGGAAGGTGCCAGGCAGGAGTTCTCTTGGTAGTTTTTACACTACCTTGGTAGGCACCTGAAAGGCACCACAAAAGTTGTTCTTCCTGCTTTCTGGGCTGAGATGGGGAACCGCTGAATTTTGGACTTGGCTGGTGACAAAATTTTAATAAATACACCCCATGCACAACTCCACCGGGGAAGGTGCCAGGCAGGAGTTCTCCTGGTAGTTTTTACATTGCTCCTGTAGGCATCTGAAAGACACCACAAAAGTTGTTCTACCTGCTTTCTGGGCTGAGATGGGGGAACCGCTGAATTTTGGAGTCGGCCGGTGACAAAATGTTCCAAACACACCCCATGCACAACTCCACCGGGGAAGGTGCCAGACAGGAGTTCTCTTAATAGTTTTTACACTACCTTGGTAGGCATCTGAAAGACACCACAAAAGTTGTTCTACCTGCTTTCTGGGCTGAGATGGGGAACAGCTGAATTTTGGACTCGGCTGGTGAAAAAATGTTCCAAACACACCCCCTGCACAACTCCACCGGGGAAGGTTCCAGACAGGAGTTCTCCTGGTAGTTTTTACATTGCTCCGGTAGGCATCTGAAAGACACCACAAAAGTTGTTCTTCCTGCTTTCTGGGCTGAGATGGGGAACCGCTGAATTTTGGAGTCGGCCGGTGACAAAATGTTCCAAACACACCCCATGCACAACTCCACCGGGGAAGGTGCCAGACAGGAGTTCTCCTGGTAGTTTTTACACTACCTTGGTAGGCAGCTGAAAGACACCACAAAAGTTGTTCTACCTGCTTTCTGGGCTGAGATGGAGAACAGCTGAATTTTGGACTCGGCTGGTGACAAAATTTTAATAAATACACCCCATGCACAACTCCACCGGGGAAGGTGCCAGGCAGGAGTTCTCCTGGTAGTTTTTACATTGCTCCGGTAGGCATCAAAAGGACACCACAAAAGTTGTTCTACCTGCTTTCTGGGCTGAGAATGGGGAATCGCTGAATTTTGGACTCGGCCGGTGAAAAAATGTTCCAAACACACCCCATGCACAACTCCACCGGGGAACGTGCCAGACAGGAGTTCTCTTAATAGTTTTTACATTGCTCCGGTAGGCATCTGAAAGACACCACAAACGTTGTTCTACCTGCTTTCTGGGCTGAGATGGGGAACCGCTGTATTTTGGAGTCGGCCGGTGAAAAAAATGTTCCAAACACACCCCCTGCACAACTCCACCGGGGAAGGTGCCAGACAGGAGTTCTCTTAGTAGTTTTTACACTACCTTGGTAGGCACCTGAAAGGCACCACAAAAGTTGTTCTACCTGCTTTCTGGGCTGAGATGGGGAACCGCTGAATTTTGGAGTCGGCTGGTGACAAAATGTTCCAAACACACCCCATGCACAACTCCACCGGGGAAGGTGCCAGACAGGAGTTCTCCTGGTAGTTTTTACACTACCTTGGTAGGCACCTGAAAGGCACCACAAAAGTTGTTCTACCTGCTTTCTGGGCTGAGATGGGAACCGCTGAATTTTGGAGTCAGCCGGGTGACAAAATGTTCCAAACACACCCCCTGCACAACTCCACCGGGGAAGGTGCCAGACAGGAGTTCTCTTAATAGTTTTTACACTACCTTGGTAGGGCATCTGAAAGACACCACAAAAGTTGTTCTACCTGCTTTCTGGGCTGAGATGGAGGAACGCGCTGAATTTTTGGACTCGGCTGGTGACAAAATGTTCCGAACACACCCCATGCACAACTCCACCGGGGAAGGTGCCAGACAGGAGTTCTCCTGGTAGTTTTTACATTGCTTCGGTAGGCATCTGAAAGACACCACAAAAGTTGTTCTACCTGCTTTCTGGGCTGAGATGGGGAACCTCTGAAATTTGGAGTCGGCCGGTGACAAAACGTTCCAAACACACCCCATGCACAACTCCACCGGGGAATGTGCCAGACAGGAGTTCTCCTGGTAGTTTTTACACTACCTTGGTAGGCAGCTGAAAGGCACCACAAAAGTTGTTCTACCTGCTTTCTGGGCTGAGATGGGGAAACAGCTGAATTTGGAGTCGGCTGGTGACAAAATTTTAATAAATACACCCCATGCACAACTCCACTAGCGAAGGTGCCAGGGGACGAGTTCTGGTTGGTAGTTTTTACATTGCTCCGGTAGGCATCAAAGGACACCACAAAAGTTGTTCTACCCTGCTTTCTGGCTGAGATGGGGAATCGCTGAATTTTGGACTCGGCCGGTGACAAAATGTTCCAAACACACCCCTATGCACAACTCCACCGGGGAAGGTGCCAAGACAGGAGTTCTCCTGGTAGTTTTTTACACTACCTTGGTAGGCAGCTGAAAGGCACCACAAAAGTTGTTCTACCTGCTTTCTGGGCTGAGATGAGGAACCGCTGAATTTTGGAGTCGGCAGTGACAAAATGTTCCAAACACACCCACATGCACAACTCCACCGGGGAAGGTGCCAGGCAGGAGTTCTCTTGGTAGTTTTTACACTACCTTGGTAGGCATCTGAAAGGCACCACAAAAGTTTGTTCTACCTGCTTTCTGGGCTGAGATGGGGAACCGCTGAATTTTGGAGTCGGCCGGTGACAAAATGTTCCAAACACACCCCCTGCACAACTCCACCGGGGAAGGTGGCCAAACAGGAGTTCTCTTAGTAGTTTTTACACTACCTTGGTAGGCACCTGAAAGGCACCACAAAAGTTGTTCTCCTTCTTTCTGGGCTGAGATGGGGAACCTGCTGAATTTTGGACTTGGCTGGTGACCAAATTTTAATAAATATACCCCATGCACAACTCCACTAGCGAAGGTGCCAGAACGAATTCTGTTGGTAGTTTTTACATTGCTCCCTGTAGGCATCTGAAAGACACCATCAAAAGTTGTTCTACCTGCTTTCTGGGCTGAGATGGGGAACAGCTGAATTTTGGAGTCGGCTGGTGACAAAATTTTAATAAATACACCCCATGCACAACTCCACTAGCGAAGGTGCCGAGGGACGAGTTCTGTTGGTAGTTTTGTACATTGCTCCGGTAGGCATCAAAAGGACACCACAAAAGTTGTTCTACCTGCTTTCTGGGCTGAGATGGGGAATCGCTGAATTTTGGACTCGGCCGGTGACAAAATGTTCCAAACACACCCCATGCACAACTCCACCGGGGAAGGTGCCAGACAGGAGTTCTCCTGGTAGTTTTAACACTACCTTGGTAGGCAGCTGAAAGGCACCACAAAAGTTGTTTCTTCCTGCTTTCTGGGCTGAGATGAGGAACCGCTGAATTTTGGAGTCGGCCAGTGACAAAATGTTCCAAACACACCCCATGCACAACTCCACCGGGGAAGGTGCCAGGCAGGAGTTCTCTTGGTAGTTTTTACACTACCTTGGTAGGCATCTGAAAGGCACCACAAAAGTTGTTCTACCTGCTTTCTGGGCTGAGATGGGGAACGCTGAATTTTGGAGTCGGCCGGTGACAAAATGTTCCAAACACACCCCCTGCACAACTCCACCGGGGAAGGTGCCAAACAGGAGTTCTCTTAGTAGTTTTTACACTACCTTGGTAGGCACCTGAAAGGCACCACAAAAGTTGTTCTTCCTTCTTTCTGGGCTGAGATGGGGAACCGCTGAATTTTGGACTTGGCTGGTGACCAAATTTTAATAAATACACCCCATGCACAACTCCACTAGCGAAGGTGCCAGGAACGAATTCTGTTGGTAGTTTTTACATTGCTCCTGTAGGCATCTGAAAGACACCACAAAAGTTGTTCTACCTGCTTTCTGGGCTGAGATGGGGAACCGCTGAATTTTGGAGTCGGCCGGTGACAAAATGTTCCAAACACACCCCATGCACAACTCCACCGGGGAAGGTGCCAGACAGGAGTTCTCTTAATAGTTTTTACACTACCTTGGTAGGCATCTGAAAGACACCACAAAAGTTGTTCTACCTGCTTTCTGGGCTGAGATGGGGAACAGCTGAATTTTGGAGTCGGCTGTTGACAAAATGTTCCAAACACACCCCCTGCACAACTCCACCGGGGAAGGTGCCAGACAGGAGTTCTCTTAGTAGTTTTTACACTACCTTGGTAGGCATCTGAAAGACACCACAAAAGTTGTTCTTCCTGCTTTCTGGGCTGAGATGGGGAACCGCTGAATTTTGGAGTCGGCCGGTGACAAAATGTTCCAAACACACCCCATGCACAACTCCACCGGGGAAGGTGCCAGACAGGAGTTCTCCTGGTAGTTTTTACACTACCTTGGTAGGCAGCTGAAAGACACCACAAAAGTTGTTCTACCTGCTTTCTGGGCTGAGATGGAGAACAGCTGAATTTTGGACTCGGCTGGTGACAAAATTTTAATAAATACACCCCATGCACAACTCCACCGGGGAAGGTGCCAGGCAGGAGTTCTCTTGGTAGTTTTTACATTGCTCCGGTAGGCATCAAAAGGACACCACAAAAGTTGTTCTACCTGCTTTCTGGGCTGAGATGGGGAACCGCTGAATCTTGGAGTCGGCTGGTGACAAAATGTTCCAAACACACCCCATGCACAACTCCACTAGGGAAGGTGCCAGACAGGAGTTTTCCTGGTAGTTTTTACACTACCTTGGTAGGCAGCTGAAAGGCACCACAAAAGTTGTTCTACCTGCTTTCTGGGCTGAGATGGGGAACCGCTGAATTTTGGACTCGGCTGGTGACAAAATTTTAATAAATACCACCCCATGCACAACTCCACTAGCGAAGGTGCCAGGGACGAGTTCTGTTGGTAGTTTTTACATTGCTCCGGTAGGCATCAAAAGGACACCACAAAAGTTGTTCTACCTGCTTTCTGGGCTGAGATGGGGAACCGCTGAATTTTGGAGTCGGCCGGTGACAAAATGTTCCAAACACACCCCCTGCACAACTCCACCGGGGAAGGTGCCAGACAGGAGTTCTCCTGGTAGTTTTTACACTACCTTGGTAGGCACCTGAAAGGCACCACAAAAGTTGTTCTACCTGCTTTCTGGGCTGAGATGGGGAACCGCTGAATTTTGGAGTCGGCCGGTGACAAAATGTTCCAAACACACCCCATGCACAACTCCACCGGGGAAGGTGCCAGACAGGAGTTCTCCTGGTAGTTTTTACACTACCTTGGTAGGCACCTGAAAGGCACCACAAAAGTTGTTCTACCTGCTTTCTGGGCTGAGATGGGGAACCGCTGAATTTTGGACTCGGCTGGTGACAAAATGTTCCAAACACACCCCATGCACAACTCCACCGGGGAAGGTGCCAGGCAGGAGTTCTCTTAATAGTTTTTACACTGCCTTGGTAGGCAGCTGAAAGGCACCACAAAAGTTGTTCTACCTGCTTTCTGGGCTGAGATGGGGAACCGCTGAATTTTGGAGTCGGCCGGTGACAAAACGTTCCAAACACACCCCCATGCACAACTCCACCGGGGAATGTGCCAGACAGGAGTTCTCCTGGTAGTTTTTACACTACCTTGGTAGGCAGCTGAAAGGCACCACAAAAGTTGTTCTACCTGCTTTCTGGGCTGAGATGGGGAACAGCTGAATTTTGGACTCGGCTGGTGACAACATTTTAATAAATACACCCCATGCACAACTCCACTAGCGAAGGTTCCAGGGACGAGTTCTGTTGGTAGTTTTTACATTGCTCCGGTAGGCATCAAAAGGACACCACAAAAGTTGTTCTACCTGCTTTCTGGGCTGAGATGGGGAATCGCTGAATTTTGGACTCGGCCGGTGAAAAAATGTTCCAAACACACCCCATGCACAACTCCACCGGGGAAGGTGCCAGACAGGAGTTCTCTTAGTAGTTTTTACACTACCTTGGTAGGCAGCTGAAAGGCACCACAAAAGTTGTTCTACCTGCTTTCTGGGCTGAGATGAGGAACCGCTGAATTTTGGACTCGGCCAGTGACAAAATGTTCCAAACACACCCCATGCACAACTCCACCGGGGAAGGTGCCAGGCAGGAGTTCTCTTGGTAGTTTTTACACTACCTTGGTAGGCATCTGAAAGACACCACAAAAGTTGTTCTACCTGCTTTCTGGGCTGAGATGGGGAATCGCTGAATTTTGGAGTCGGCCGGTGACAAAATGTTCCAAACACACTCCATGCACAACTCCACCAGGGAAGGTGCCAGACAGGAGTTCTCTTAGTAGTTTTTACACTACCGTGGTAGGCATCTGAAAGACACCACAAAAGTTGTTCTACCTGCTTTCTGGGCTGAGATGGGGAACCGCTGAATTTTGGAGTCGGCCGGTGACAAAATGTTCCAAACACACCCCCTGCACAACTCCACCGGTGGAAGGTGCCAAACAGGAGTTCTCTTAGTAGTTTTTACACTACCTTGGTAGGCACCTGAAAGGCACCACAAAAGTTGTTCTTCCTGCTTTCTGGGCTGAGATGGGGAACCGCTGAATTTTGGACTCGGCTGGTGACAAAATTTTAATAAATACACCCCATGCACAATTCCACTAGCGAAGGTGCCAGGAACGAATTCTCCTGGTAGTTTTTACATTGCTCCTGTAGGCATCTGAAAGACACCACAAAAGTTGTTCTACCTGCTTTCTGGGCTGAGATGGGGAATCGCTGAATTTTGGACTCGGCCGGTGACAAAATGTTCCAAACACACCCCATGCACAACTCCACCGGGGAACGTGCCAGACAGGAGTTCTCTTAATAGTTTTTACATTGCTCCGGTAGGCATCTGAAAGACACCACAAACGTTGTTCTACCTGCTTTCTGGGCTGAGATGGGGAACCGCTGTATTTTGGAGTCGGCTGGTGACAAAATGTTCCAAACACACCCCATGCACAACTCCACCGGGGAAGGTGCCAGACAGGAGTTCTCTTAGTAGTTTTTACACTACCTTGGTAGGCACCTGAAAGGCACCACAAAAGTTGTTCTACCTGCTTTCTGGGCTGAGATGGGGAACCGCTGAATTTTGGAGTCGGCCGGTGACAAAATGTTCCAAACACACCCCATGCACAACTCCACCGGGGAAGGTGCCAGACAGGAGTTTTCCTGGTAGTTTTTACACTACCTTGGTAGGCACCTGAAAGGCACCACAAAAGTTGTTCTACCTGCTTTCTGGGCTGAGATGGGGAACCGCTGAATTTTGGAGTCGGCCGGTGACAAAATGTTCCAAACACACCCCATGCACAACTCCACCGGGGAAGGTGCCAGACAGGAGTTCTCTTAATAGTTTTTACACTACCTTGGTAGGCATCTGAAAGACACCACAAAAGTTGTTCTACCTGCTTTCTGGGCTGAGATGGGGAACCGCTGAATTTTTGGACTCGGCTGGTGACAAAATGTTCCGAACACACCCCATGCACAACTCCACCGGGGAAGGTGCCAGACAGGAGTTCTCCTGGTAGTTTTTACATTGCTTCGGTAGGCATCTGAAAGACACCACAAAAGTTGTTCTACCTGCTTTCTGGGCTGAGATGGGGAACCTCTGAATTTTGGAGTCGGCCGGTGACAAAACGTTCCAAACACACCCCATGCACAACTCCACCGGGGAATGTGCCAGACAGGAGTTCTCCTGGTAGTTTTTTACACTACCTTGGTAGGCAGCTGAAAGGCACCACAAAAGTTGTTCTACCTGCTTTCTGGGCTGAGATGGGGAACAGCTGAATTTTGGACTCGGCTGGTGACAAAATTTTAATAAATACACCCCCTGCACAACTCCACTAGCGAAGGTGCCAGGGACGAGTTCTGTTGGTAGTTTTTACATTGCTCCGGTAGGCATCAAAAGGACACCACAAAAGTTGTTCTACCTGCTTTCTGGGCTGAGATGGGGAATCGCTGAATTTTGGACTCGGCCGGTGAAAAAATGTTCCAAACACACCCCCTGCACAACTCCACCGGGGAAGGTGCCAGACAGGAGTTCTCTTAGTAGTTTTTACACTACCTTGGTAGGCAGCTGAAAGGCACCACAAAAGTTGTTCTACCTGCTTTCTGGGCTGAGATGAGGAACCGCTGAATTTTGGACTCGGCCAGTGACAAAATGTTCCAAACACACCCCATGCACAACTCCACCGGGGAAGGTGCCAGGCAGGAGTTCTCTTGGTAGTTTTTACACTACCTTGGTAGGCATCTGAAAGGCACCAAAAAAGTTGTTCTACCTGCTTTCTGGGCTGAGATGGGGAACCGCTGAATTTTGGAGTCGGCCGGTGACAAAATGTTCCAAACACACCCCCTGCACAACTCCACCGGGGAAGGTGCCAGACAGGAGTTCTCCTGGTAGTTTTTACACTACCTTGGTAGGCACCTGAAAGGCACCACAAAAGTTGTTCTACCTGCTTTCTGGGCTGAGATGGGGAACCGCTGAATTTTGGACTCGGCCGGTGACAAAATGTTCCAAACACACCCCATGCACAACTCCACCGGGGAAGGTGCCAGGGACGAGCTCTGTTGGTAGTTTTTACATTGCTCCAGTAGGCATCAAAAGGACACCACAAAAGTTGTTCTTCCTGCTTTCTGGGCTGTGATGGGGAATCGCTGAATTTTGGACTCGGCCGGTGACAAAATGTTCCAAAGACACCCCATGCACAACTCCACCGGGGAAGGTGCCAAACAGGAGTTCTCTTAGCAGTTTTTACACTACCTTGGTAGGCATTTGAAAGGAACCACAAAAGTTGTTCTACTTGCTTTCTGGGCTGAGATGGGGAACAGCTGAATTTTGGACTCGGCTGGTGACAAAATGTTCCAAACACACCCCATGCACAACTCCACCGGGGAAGGTGCCAGGCAGGAGTTCTCTTGGTAGTTTTTACACTGCCTTGGTAGGCAGCTGAAAGACACCACAAAAGTTGTTCTACCTGCTTTCTGGGCTGAGATGGGGAATCGCTGAATTTTGGAGTCGGCCGGTGACAAAATGTTCCAAACACACCCCATGCACAACTCCACCAGGGAAGGTGCCAGACAGGAGTTCTCTTAGTAGTTTTTTACACTACCGTGGTAGGCATCTGAAAGACACCACAAAAGTTGTTCTACCTGCTTTCTGGGCTGAGATGGGGAACCGCTGAATTTTGGAGTCGGCCGGTGACAAAATGTTCCAAACACACCCCCTGCACAACTCCACCGGGGAAGGTGCCAAACAGGAGTTCTCTTAGTAGTTTTTACACTACCTTGGTAGGCACCTGAAAGGCACCACAAAAGTTGTTCTTCCTGCTTTCTGGGCTGAGATGGGGAACCGCTGAATTTTGGACTTGGCTGGTGACCAAATTTTAATAAATACACCCCATGCACAATTCCACTAGCGAAGGTGCCAGGAACGAATTCTCCTGGTAGTTTTTACATTGCTCCTGTAGGCATCTGAAAGACACCAGAAAAGTTGTTCTACCTGCTTTCTGGGCTGAGATGGGGAACCGCTGAATTTTGGAGTCGGCCGGTGACAAAATGTTCCAAACACACCCCCTGCACAACTCCACCGGGGAAGGTGCCAGACAGGAGTTCTCTTAATAGTTTTTACACTACCTTGGTAGGCATCTGAAAGACACCACAAAAGTTGTTCTACCTGCTTTCTGGGCTGAGATGGGGAACAGCTGAATTTTGGACTCGGCTGGTGACAAAATGTTCCAAACACACCCCCTGCACAACTCCACCAGGGAAGGTGCCAGACAGGAGTTCTCCTGGTAGTTTTTACATTGCTCCGGTAGGCATCTGAAAGACACCACAAAAGTTGTTCTTCCTGCTTTCTGGGCTGAGATGGGGAACCGCTGAATTTTGGAGTCGGCCGGTGACAAAATGTTCCAAACACACCCCATGCACAACTCCACCGGGGAAGGTGCCAGACAGGAGTTCTCCTGGTAGTTTTTACACTACCTTGGTAGGCAGCTGAAAGACACCACAAAAGTTGTTCTACCTGCTTTCTGGGCTGAGATGGAGAACAGCTGAATTTTGGACTCGGCTGGTGAAAAAATTTTAATAAATACACCCCATGCACAACTCCACCGGGGAAGGTGCCAGGCAGGAGTTCTCCTGGTAGTTTTTACATTGCTCCGGTAGGCATCAAAAGGACACCACAAAAGTTGTTCTACCTGCTTTCTGGGCTGAGATGGGGAATCGCTGAATTTTGGACTCGGCCGGTGAAAAAATGTTCCAAACACACCCCAATGGACAACTCCACCGGGGAACGTGCCAGACAGGAGTTCTCTTAATAGTTTTTACATTGCTCCGGTAGGCATCTGAAAGACACCACAAACGTTGTTCTACCTGCTTTCTGGGCTGAGATGGGGAACCGCTGTATTTTGGAGTCGGCCGGTGAAAAAATGTTCCAAACACACCCCCTGCACAACTCCACCGGGGAAGGTGCCAGACAGGAGTTCTCTTAGTAGTTTTTACACTACCTTGGTAGGCACCTGAAAGGCACCACAAAAGTTGTTCTACCTGCTTTCTGGGCTGAGATGGGGAACCGCTGAATTTTGGAGTCGGCCGGTGACAAAATGTTCCAAACACACCCCATGCACAACTCCACCGGGGAAGGTGCCAGACAGGAGTTCTCCTGGTAGTTTTTACACTACCTTGGTAGGCACCTGAAAGGTACCACAAAAGTTGTTCTACCTGCTTTCTGGGCTGAGATGGGGAACCGCTGAATTTTTGGAGTCGGCCGGTGACAAAATGTTCCAAACACACCCCATGCACAACTCCACCGGGGAAGGTGCCAGACAGGAGTTCTCTTAATAGTTTTTACACTACCTTGGTAGGCATCTGAAAGACACCACAAAAGTTGTTCTACCTGCTTTCTGGGCTGAGATGGGGAACCGCTGAATTTTTGGACTCGGCTGGTGACAAAATGTTCCGAACACACCCCATGCACAACTCCACCGGGGAAGGTGCTAGACAAGAGTTCTCCTGGTAGTTTTTACATTGCTTCGGTAGGCATCTGAAAGACACCACAAAAGTTGTTCTACCTGCTTTCTGGGCTGAGATGGGGAACCTCTGAATTTTGGAGTCGGCCGGGTGACAAAATGTTCCAAACACACCCCATGCACAACTCCACCGGGGAATGTGCCAGACAGGAGTTCTCCTGGTAGTTTTTACACTACCTTGGTAGGCACCTGAAAGGCACCAAAAAAGTTGTTCTACCTGCTTTCTGGGCTGAGATGGGGAACAGCTGAATTTTGGAGTCGGCTGGTGACAAAATTTTAATAAATACACCCCCTGCACAACTCCACTAGCGAAGGTGCCAGGGACGAGTTCTGTTGGTAGTTTTTACATTGCTCCGGTAGGCATCAAAAGGACACCACAAAAGTTGTTCTACCTGCTTTCTGGGCTGAGATGGGGAATCGCTGAATTTTGGACTCGGCCGGTGAAAAAATGTTCCAAACACACCCCCTGCACAACTCCACCGGGGAAGGTGCCAGACAGGAGTTCTCTTAGTAGTTTTTACACTACCTTGGTAGGCAGCTGAAAGGCACCACAAAAGTTGTTCTACCTGCTTTCTGGGCTGAGATGAGGAACCGCTGAATTTTGGACTCGGCCAGTGACAAAATGTTCCAAACACACCCCATGCACAACTCCACCGGGGAAGGTGCCAGACAGGAGTTCTCTTAATAGTTTTTACACTACCTTGGTAGGCAGCTGAAAGGCACCACAAAAGTTGTTCTACCTGCTTTCTGGGCTGAGATGGGGAACCGCTGAATTTTGGAGTCGGCCGGTGACAAAATGTTCCAAACACACCCCCTGCACAACTCCACCGGGGAAGGTGCCAAACAGGAGTTCTCTTAGTAGTTTTTACACTACCTTGGTAGGCACCTGAAAGGCACCACAAAAGTTGTTCTTCCTGCTTTCTGGGCTGAGATGGGGAACCGCTGAATTTTGGACTTGGCTGGTGACCAAATTTTAATAAATACACCCCATGCACAACTCCACTAGCGAAGGTGCCAGGAACGAATTCTGTTGGTAGTTTTTTACATTGCTCCTGTAGGCATCAAAAGGACACCACAAAAGTTGTTCTACCTGCTTTCTGGGCTGAGATGGGGAACCGCTGAATTTTGGAGTCGGCCGGTGACAAAATGTTCCAAACACACCCCATGCACAACTCCACCGGGGAAGGTGCCAGGCAGGAGTTCTCTTAATAGTTTTTACACTACCTTGGTAGGCATCTGAAAGACACCACAAAAGTTGTTCTACCTGCTTTCTGGGCTGAGATGGGGAACAGCTGAATTTTGGACTCGGCTGGTGACAAAATGTTCCAAACACACCCCATGCACAACTCCACCGGGGAAGGTGCCAGACAGGAGTTCTCTCAGTAGTTTTTTACACTACCTTGGTAGGCATCTGAAAGACACCACAAAAGTTGTTCTTCCTGCTTTCTGGGCTGAGATGGGGAACCGCTGAATTTTGGAGTCGGCCGGTGACAAAATGTTCCAAACACACCCCATGCACAACTCCACCGGGGAAGGTGCCAGACAGGAGTTCTCCTGGTAGTTTTTACACTACCTTGGTAGGCAGCTGAAAGACACCACAAAAGTTGTTCTACCTGCTTTCTGGGCTGAGATGGAGAACAGCTGAATTTTGGACTCGGCTGGTGACAAAATTTTAATAAATACACCCCATGCACAACTCCACCGGGGAAGGTGCCAGGCAGGAGTTCTCCTGGTAGTTTTTACATTGCTCCGGTAGGCATCAAAAGGACACCACAAAAGTTGTTCTACCTGCTTTCTGGGCTGAGATGGGGAACCGCTGAATTTTGGAGTCGGCCGGTGAAAAAATGTTCCAAACACACCCCCTGCACAACTCCACCGGGGAAGGTGCCAGACAGGAGTTCTCCTGGTAGTTTTTACACTACCTTGGTAGGCAGCTGAAAGGCACCACAAAAGTTGTTCTTCCTGCTTTCTGGGCTGAGATGGGGAACAGCTGAATTTTGGACTCGGCTGGTGACAAAATTTTAATAAATACACCCCATGCACAACTCCACTAGCGAAGGTTCCAGGGACGAGTTCTGTTGGTAGTTTTTACATTGCCCCGGTAGGCATCAAAAGGACACCACAAAAGTTGTTCTACCTGCTTTCTGAGCTGAGATGGGGAACCGCTGAATTTTGGACTCGGCCAGTGACAAAATGTTCCAAACACACCCCATGCACAACTCCACCGGGGAAGGTGCCAGGCAGGAGTTCTCTTGGTAGTTTTTACACTACCTTGGTAGGCAGCTGAAAGGCACCACAAAAGTTGTTCTACCTGCTTTCTGGGCTGAGATGGGGAACCGCTGAATTTTGGACTCGGCCGGTGACAAAAAGTTCCAAACACACCACATGCACAACTCCACCGGGGAAGGTGCCAGACAGGAGTTCTCTTGATAGTTTTTACATTGCTCCAGTAGGCATCTGAAAGACACCACAAAAGTTGTTCTACCTGCTTTCTGGGCTGAGATGGGGAACCGCTGAATTTTGGAGTCGGCCGGTGAAAAAATGTTCCAAACACACCCCATGCACAACTCCACTGGGGAAGGTGCCAGACAGGAGTTCTCTTAGTAGTTTTTACACTACCTTGGTAGGCATCTGAAAGACACCACAAAAGTTGTTCTACCTGCTTTCTGGGCTGAGATGGGGAACCGCTGAATTTTGGACTCGGCTGGTGACAAAATTTTAATAAATACACACCATGCACAACTCTACTAGCGAAGGTGCCAGGGACGAGTTCTGTTGGTAGTTTTTACATTGCTCCGGTAGGCATCAAAAGGACACCACAAAAGTTGTTCTACCTGCTTTCTGGGCTGAGATGGGGAACCGCTGAATTTTGGAGTCGGCCGGTGACAAAATGTTCCAAACACACCCCATGCACAACTCCACCGGGGAAGGTGCCAGACAGGAGTTCTCTTGGTAGTTTTTACACTACCTTGGTAGGCATTTGAAAGGCACCACAAAAGTTGTTCTACCTGCTTTCTGGGCTGAGATGGGGAACCGCTGAATTTTGGACTCGGCTGGTGACAAAATGTTCCAAACACACCCCATGCACAACTCCACCGGGGAAGGTGCCAGACAGGAGTTCTCCTGGTAGTTTTTACATTGCTCCGGTAGGCATCTGAAAGACACCACAAAAGTTGTTCTACCTGCTTTCTGGGCTGAGATGGGGGAACCGCTGAATTTTGGAGTCGGCCGGTGACAAAATGTTCCAAACACACCCCATGCACAACTCCACCGGGGAAGGTGCCAGACAGGAGTTCTCTTGGTAGTTTTTACATTGCTCCGGTAGGCATCTGAAAGACACCACAAAAGTTGTTCTACCTGCTTTCTGGGCTGAGATGAGGAACCGCTGAATTTTGGACTCGGCCGGTGACAAAATGTTCCAAACACACCCCATGCACAACTCCACCGGGGAAGGTGCCAGACAGGAGTTCTCCTGGTAGTTTTTACACTACCTTGGTAGGCATCTGAAAGACACCACAAAAGTTGTTCTACCTGCTTTCTGGGCTGAGATGGGGAACCGCTGAATTTTGGAGTCGGCCGGTGACAAAATGTTCCAAACACACCCCATGCACAACTCCACCGGGGAAGGTGCCAGACAGGAGTTCTCTTGGTAGTTTTTACATTGCTCCGGTAGGCATCTGAAAGACACCACAAAAGTTGTTCTACCTGCTTTCTGGGCTGAGATGGGGAACCGCTGAATTTTGGAGTCGGCCGGTGACAAAATGTTCCAAACACACCCCATGCACAACTCCACCGGGGAACGTGCCAGACAGGAGTTCTCTTAATAGTTTTTACATTGCTCCGGTAGGCATCTGAAAGACACCACAAACGTTGTTCTACCTGCTTTCTGGGCTGAGATGGGGAACCGCTGAATTTTGGAGTCGGCCGGTGAAAAAATGTTCCAAACACACCCCCTGCACAACTCCACCGGGGAAGGTGCCAGACAGGAGTTCTCTTAGTAGTTTTTACACTACCTTGGTAGGCACCTGAAAGGCACCACAAAAGTTGTTCTACCTGCTTTCTGGGCTGAGATGGGGAACTGCTGAATTTTGGAGTCGGCCGGTGACAAAATGTTCCAAACACACCCCATGCACAACTCCACCGGGGAAGGTGCCAGACAGGAGTTCTCCTGGTAGTTTTTACACTACCTTGGTAGGCATCTGAAAGACACCACAAAAGTTGTTCTACCTGCTTTCTGGGCTGAGATGGGGAACCGCTGAATTTTTGGACTCGGCTGGTGACAAAATGTTCCGAACACACCCCATGCACAACTCCACCGGGGAAGGTGCCAGAAAGGAGTTCTCCTGGTAGTTTTTACATTGCTTCGGTAGGCATCTGAAAGACACCACAAAAGTTGTTCTACCTGCTTTCTGGGCTGAGATGGGGAACCGCTGAATTTTGGAGTCGGCCGGTGACAAAACGTTCCAAACACACCCCATGCACAACTCCACCGGGGAATGTGCCAGACAGGAGTTCTCCTGGTAGTTTTTACACTACCTTGGTAGGCAGCTGAAAGGCACCACAAAAGTTGTTCTACCTGCTTTCTGGGCTGAGATGGGGAACAGCTGAATTTTGGAGTCGGCTGGTGACAAAATTTTAATAAATACACCCCATGCACAACTCCACCGGGGAAGGTGCCAGACAGGAGTTCTCCTGGTAGTTTTTACATTGCTCCGGTAGGCATCAAAAGGACACCACAAAAGTTGTTCTACCTGCTTTCTGGGCTGAGATGGGGAATCGCTGAATTTTGGACTCGGCCGGTGAAAAAATGTTCCAAACACACCCCATGCACAACTCCACCGGGGAAGGTGCCAGACAGGAGTTCTCTTAGTAGTTTTTACACTACCTTGGTAGGCAGCTGAAAGGCACCACAAAAGTTGTTCTACCTGCTTTCTGGGCTGAGATGAGGAACCGCTGAATTTTGGACTCGGCCAGTGACAAAATGTTCCAAACACACCCCATGCACAACTCCACCGGGGAAGGTGCCAGGCAGGAGTTCTCTTGGTAGTTTTTACACTACCTTGGTAGGCATCTGAAAGGACACCACAAAAGTTGTTCTACCTGCTTTCTGGGCTGAGATGGGGAACCGCTGAATTTTGGACTCGGCCGGTGAAAAATGTTCCAAACACACCCCATGCACAACTCCACCGGGGAACGTGCCAGACAGGAGTTCTCTTAGTAGTTTTTACACTACCTTGGTAGGCACCTGAAAGGCACCACAAAAGTTGTTCTTCCTGCTTTCTGGGCTGAGATGGGGAACCGCTGAATTTTGGACTTGGCTGGTGACCAAATTTTAATAAATACACCCCATGCACAACTCCACTAGCGAAGGTGCCAGGAACGAATTCTGTTGGTAGTTTTTACATTGCTCCTGTAGGCATCTGAAAGACACCACAAAAGTTGTTCTACCTGCTTTCTGGGCTGAGATGGGGAACCGCTGAATTTTGGAGTCGGCCGGTGACAAAATGTTCCAAACACACCCCATGCACAACTCCACCGGGGAAGGTGCCAGACAAGAGTTCTCTTAGTAGTTTTTACACTGCCTTGGTAGGCATCTGAAAGACACCACAAAAGTTGTTCTACCTGCTTTCTGGGCTGAGATGGGGAACAGCTGAATTTTGGACTCGGCTGGTGACAAAATGTTCCAAACACACCCCCTGCACAACTCCACCGGGGAAGGTGCCAGACAGGAGTTCTCCTGGTAGTTTTTACATTGCTCCGGTAGGCATCTGAAAGACACCACAAAAGTTGTTCTTCCTGCTTTCTGGGCTGAGATGGGGAACCGCTGAATTTTGGAGTCGGCCGGTGACAAAATGTTCCAAACACACCCCATGCACAACTCCACCGGGGAAGGTGCCAGACAGGAGTTCTCCTGGTAGTTTTTACACTACCTTGGTAGGCATCTGAAAGACACCACAAAAGTTGTTCTACCTGCTTTCTGGGCTGAGATGGGGAATCGCTGAATTTTGGACTCGGCCGGTGACAAAATGTTCCAAAGACACCCCATGCACAACTCCACCGGGGAAGGTGCCAGACAGGAGTTCTCCTGATAGTTTTTACACTACCTTGGTAGGCATCTGAAAGGCACCACAAAAGTTGTTCTACCTGCTTTCTGGGCTGAGATGGGGAACCGCTGAATTTTGGAGTCGGCTGGTGACAAAATGTTCCAAACACACCCCATGCACAACTCCACCGGGGAAGGTGCCAGACAGGAGTTCTCTTAGTAGTTTTCACATTACCTTGGTAGGCATCTGAAAGACACCACAAAAGTTGTTCTACCTGCTTTCTGGGCTGAGATGGGGAACCGCTGAATTTTGGACTCGGCCAGTGACAAAATGTTCCAAACACACCCCATGCACAACTCCACCGGGGAAGGTGCCAGGCAGGAGTTCTCCTGGTAGTTTTTATATTGCTCCAGGAGGCATCTGAAAGACACCACAAAAGTTGTTCTACCTGCTTTCTGGGCTGAGATGGGGAACAGCTGAATTTTGGACTCGGCTGGTGACAAAATTTTAATAAATACACCCCATGCACAACTGAACTAGCGAAGGTGCCAGACAGGAGTTCTCCTGGTAGTTTTTACATTGCTCCGGTAGGCATCAAAAGGACACCACAAAAGTTGTTCTACCTGCTTTCTGGGCTGAGATGGGGAATCGCTGAATTTTGGAGTCGGCTGGTGACAAAATGTTCCAAACACACCCCATGCACAACTCCACCGGGGAAGGTGCCAGGCAGGAGTTCTCCTGGTAGTTTTTACACTACCTTGGTAGGCATTTGAAAGGCACCACAAAAGTTGTTCTACCTGCTTTCTGGGCTGAGATGGGGAACCGCTGAATTTTGGAGTCGGCCGGTGACAAAATGTTCCAAAGACACCCCATGCACAACTCCACCGGGGAAGGTGCCAGGCAGGAGTTCTCCTGGTAGATTTTACATTGCTCCGGTAGGCATCTGAAAGACACCACAAAAGTTGTTCTACCTGCTTTCTGGGCTGAGATGGGGAACCGCTGAATTTTGGATTCGGCCGGTGACAAAATGTTCCAAACACACCCCATGCACAACTCCACCGGGGAAGGTGCCAGACAGGAGTTCTCTTAGTAGTTTTTACACTACCTTGGTAGGCAGCTGAAAGGCACCACAAAAGTTGTTCTACCTGCTTTCTGGGCTGAGATGGGGAACCGCTGAATTTTGGACTCGGCCGGTGACAAAATGTTCCAAACACACCCCATGCACAACTCCACCGGGGAAGGTGCCAGACAGGAGTTCTCTTGATAGTTTTTACACTACCTTGGTAGGCATCTGAAAGACACCACAAAAGTTGTTCTACCTGCTTTCTGGGCTGAGATGGGGAACCGCTGAATTTTGGACTCGGCCAGTGACAAAATGTTCCAAACACACCCCATGCACAACTCCACCGGGGAAGGTGCCAGGCAGGAGTTCTCCTGGTAGTTTTTATATTGCTCCAGGAGGCATCTGAAAGACACCACAAAAGTTGTTCTACCTGCTTTCTGGGCTGAGATGGGGAACAGCTGAATTTTGGACTCGGCTGGTGACAAAATTTTAATAAATACACCCCATGCACAACTGAACTAGCGAAGGTGCCAGACAGGAGTTCTCCTGGTAGTTTTTACATTGCTCCGGTAGGCATCAAAAGGACACCACAAAAGTTGTTCTACCTGCTTTCTGGGCTGAGATGGGGAATCGCTGAATTTTGGAGTCGGCTGGTGACAAAATGTTCCAAACACACCCCATGCACAACTCCACCGGGGAAGGTGCCAGGCAGGAGTTCTCCTGGTAGTTTTTACACTACCTTGGTAGGCATTTGAAAGGCACCACAAAAGTTGTTCTACCTGCTTTCTGGGCTGAGATGGGGAACCGCTGAATTTTGGAGTCGGCCGGTGACAAAATGTTCCAAAGACACCCCATGCACAACTCCACCGGGGAAGGTGCCAGAGAGGAGTTCTCCTGGTAGTTTTTACATTGCTCCGGTAGGCATCTGAAAGACACCACAAAAGTTGTTCTACCTGCTTTCTGGGCTGAGATGGGGAACCGCTGAATTTTGGATTCGGCCGGTGACAAAATGTTCCAAACACACCCCATGCACAACTCCACCGGGGAAGGTGCCAGACAGGAGTTCTCTTAGTAGTTTTTACACTACCTTGGTAGGCAGCTGAAAGGCACCACAAAAGTTGTTCTACCTGCTTTCTGGGCTGAGATGGGGAACCGCTGAATTTTGGACTCGGCCGGTGACAAAATGTTCCAAACACACCCCATGCACAACTCCACCGGGGAAGGTGCCAGACAGGAGTTCTCTTGATAGTTTTTACACTACCTTGGTAGGCATCTGAAAGACACCACAAAAGTTGTTCTTCCTGCTTTCTGGGCTGAGACGGGGAACCGCTGAATTTTGGACTCGGCTGGTGACAAAATTTTAATAAATACACCCCATGCACGACTCCACTAGCGAAGGTGCCAGGAACGAATTCTGTTGGTAGTTTTTACATTGCTCCGGTAGGCATCAAAAAGACACTACAAAAGTTGTTCTACCTGCTTTCTGGGCTGAGATGGGGAACCGCTGAATTTTGGAGTCGGCCGGTGACAAAATGTTCCAAACACACCCCATGCACAACTCCACCGGGGAAGGTGCCAGGGACGAATTCTGGTGGTAGTTTTTACATTGCTCCGGTAGGCATCTGAAAGACACCACAAAAGTTGTTCTACCTGCTCTCTGGGCTGAGATGGGGAACCGCTGAATTTTGGAGTCGGCCGGTGACAAAATGTTCCAAACACACCCCATGCACAACTCCACCGGGGAAGGTGCCAGACAGGAGTTCTCTTAATAGTTTTTACGCTACCTTGGTAGGCATTTGAAAGACACCACAAAAGTTGTTCTACCTGCTTTCTGGGCTGAGATGGGGAACCGCTGAATTTTGGACTCGGCTGGTGACAAAATGTTCCAAACACACCCCATGCACAACTCCACCGGGGAAGGTGCCAGACAAGAGTTCTCTTAGTAGTTTTTACACTACCTTGGTAGGCAGCTGAAAGGCACCACAAAAGTTGTTCTACCTGCTTTCTGGGCTGAGATGGGGAACAGCTGAATTTTGGACTCGGCTGGTGACCAAATTTTAATAAATACACCCCATGCACAACTCCACTAGCGAAGGTGCTAGGAACGAATTCTGTTGGTAGTTTTTACATTGCTCCGGTAGGCATCAACAAGACACTACAAAAGTTGTTCTACCTGCTTTCTGGGCTGAGATGGGGAATCGCTGAATTTTGGAGTCGGCCGGTGACAAAATGTTCCAAACACACCCCATGCACAACTCCACTAGCGAAGGTGCCAGACAGGAGTTCTCCTGGTAGTTTTTACATTGCTCTGGTAGGCATTTGAAAGACACCACAAAAGTTGTTCTACCTGCTTTCTGGGCTGAGATGGGGAACAGCTGAATTTTGGAGTCGGGCGGTGACAAAATGTTCCAAACACACCCCATGCACAACTCCACCGGGGAAGGTGCCAGACAGGAGTTCTCTTAGTAGTTTTTACACTACCTTGGTAGGCATCTGAAAGACACCACAAAAGTTGTTCTACCTGCTTTCTGGGCTGAGATGGGGAACCGCTGAATTTTGGACTCGGCCGGTGACAAAATGTTCCAAACACACCCCATGCACAACTCCACCGGGGAAGGTGCCAGACAGGAGTTCTCTTGATAGTTTTTACACTACCTTGGTAGGCATCTGAAAGACACCACAAAAGTTGTTCTTCCTGCTTTCTGGGCTGAGACGGGGAACCGCTGAATTTTGGACTCGGCTGGTGACAAAATTTTAATAAATACACCCCATGCACGACTCCACTAGCGAAGGTGCCAGGAACGAATTCTGTTGGTAGTTTTTACATTGCTCCGGTAGGCATCAAAAAGACACTACAAAAGTTGTTCTACCTGCTTTCTGGGCTGAGATGGGGAACCGCTGAATTTTGGAGTCGGCCGGTGACAAAATGTTCCAAACACACCCCATGCACAACTCCACCGGGGAAGGTGCCAGGGACGAATTCTGGTGGTAGTTTTTACATTGCTCCGGTAGGCATCTGAAAGACACCACAAAAGTTGTTCTTCCTGCTTTCTGGGCTGAGATGGGGAACCGCTGAATTTTGGAGTCGGCCGGTGACAAAATGTTCCAAACACACCCCATGCACAACTCCACCGGGGAAGGTGCCAGACAGGAGTTCTCCTGGTAGTTTTTACACTACCTTGGTAGGCATCTGAAAGACACCACAAAAGTTGTTCTACCTGCTTTCTGGGCTGAGATGGGGAACCGCTGAATTTTGGAGTCGGCCGGTGACAAAATGTTCCAAACACACCCCATGCACAACTCCACCGGGGAAGGTGCCAGACAGGAGTTCTCTTGGTAGTTTTTACATTGCTCCGGTAGGCATCTGAAAGACACCACAAAAGTTGTTCTACCTGCTTTCTGGGCTGAGATGGGGAACCGCTGAATTTTGGAGTCGGCCGGTGACAAAATGTTCCAAACACACCCCATGCACAACTCCACCGGGGAACGTGCCAGACAGGAGTTCTCTTAATAGTTTTTACATTGCTCCGGTAGGCATCTGAAAGACACCACAAACGTTGTTCTACCTGCTTTCTGGGCTGAGATGGGGAACCGCTGAATTTTGGAGTCGGCCGGTGAAAAAATGTTCCAAACACACCCCCTGCACAACTCCACCGGGGAAGGTGCCAGACAGGAGTTCTCTTAGTAGTTTTTACACTACCTTGGTAGGCACCTGAAAGGCACCACAAAAGTTGTTCTACCTGCTTTCTGGGCTGAGATGGGGAACTGCTGAATTTTGGAGTCGGCCGGTGACAAAATGTTCCAAACACACCCCATGCACAACTCCACCGGGGAAGGTGCCAGACAGGAGTTCTCCTGGTAGTTTTTACACTACCTTGGTAGGCATCTGAAAGACACCACAAAAGTTGTTCTACCTGCTTTCTGGGCTGAGATGGGGAACCGCTGAATTTTTGGACTCGGCTGGTGACAAAATGTTCCGAACACACCCCATGCACAACTCCACCGGGGAAGGTGCCAGAAAGGAGTTCTCCTGGTAGTTTTTACATTGCTTCGGTAGGCATCTGAAAGACACCACAAAAGTTGTTCTACCTGCTTTCTGGGCTGAGATGGGGAACCGCTGAATTTTGGAGTCGGCCGGTGACAAAACGTTCCAAACACACCCCATGCACAACTCCACCGGGGAATGTGCCAGACAGGAGTTCTCCTGGTAGTTTTTACACTACCTTGGTAGGCAGCTGAAAGGCACCACAAAAGTTGTTCTACCTGCTTTCTGGGCTGAGATGGGGAACAGCTGAATTTTGGAGTCGGCTGGTGACAAAATTTTAATAAATACACCCCATGCACAACTCCACTAGCGAAGGTGCCAGGGACGAGTTCTCTTGGTAGTTTTTACATTGCTCCGGTAGGCATCAAAAGGACACCACAAAAGTTGTTCTACCTGCTTTCTGGGCTGAGATGGGGAATCGCTGAATTTTGGACTCGGCCGGTGAAAAAATGTTCCAAACACACCCCATGCACAACTCCACCGGGGAAGGTGCCAGACAGGAGTTCTCTTAGTAGTTTTTACACTACCTTGGTAGGCAGCTGAAAGGCACCACAAAAGTTGTTCTACCTGCTTTCTGGGCTGAGATGAGGAACCGCTGAATTTTGGACTCGGCCAGTGACAAAATGTTCCAAACACACCCCATGCACAACTCCACCGGGGAAGGTGCCAGGCAGGAGTTCTCTTGGTAGTTTTTACACTACCTTGGTAGGCATCTGAAAGGACACCACAAAAGTTGTTCTACCTGCTTTCTGGGCTGAGATGGGGAACCGCTGAATTTTGGACTCGGCCGGTGAAAAATGTTCCAAACACACCCCATGCACAACTCCACCGGGGAACGTGCCAGACAGGAGTTCTCTTAGTAGTTTTTACACTACCTTGGTAGGCACCTGAAAGGCACCACAAAAGTTGTTCTTCCTGCTTTCTGGGCTGAGATGGGGAACCGCTGAATTTTGGACTTGGCTGGTGACCAAATTTTAATAAATACACCCCATGCACAACTCCACTAGCGAAGGTGCCAGGAACGAATTCTGTTGGTAGTTTTTACATTGCTCCTGTAGGCATCTGAAAGACACCACAAAAGTTGTTCTACCTGCTTTCTGGGCTGAGATGGGGAACCGCTGAATTTTGGAGTCGGCCGGTGACAAAATGTTCCAAACACACCCCATGCACAACTCCACCGGGGAAGGTGCCAGACAAGAGTTCTCTTAGTAGTTTTTACACTGCCTTGGTAGGCATCTGAAAGACACCACAAAAGTTGTTCTACCTGCTTTCTGGGCTGAGATGGGGAACAGCTGAATTTTGGACTCGGCTGGTGACAAAATGTTCCAAACACACCCCCTGCACAACTCCACCGGGGAAGGTGCCAGACAGGAGTTCTCCTGGTAGTTTTTACATTGCTCCGGTAGGCATCTGAAAGACACCACAAAAGTTGTTCTTCCTGCTTTCTGGGCTGAGATGGGGAACCGCTGAATTTTGGAGTCGGCCGGTGACAAAATGTTCCAAACACACCCCATGCACAACTCCACCGGGGAAGGTGCCAGACAGGAGTTCTCCTGGTAGTTTTTACACTACCTTGGTAGGCATCTGAAAGACACCACAAAAGTTGTTCTACCTGCTTTCTGGGCTGAGATGGGGAATCGCTGAATTTTGGACTCGGCCGGTGACAAAATGTTCCAAAGACACCCCATGCACAACTCCACCGGGGAAGGTGCCAGACAGGAGTTCTCCTGATAGTTTTTACACTACCTTGGTAGGCATTTGAAAGGCACCACAAAAGTTGTTCTACCTGCTTTCTGGGCTGAGATGGGGAACCGCTGAATTTTGGAGTCGGCTGGTGACAAAATGTTCCAAACACACCCCATGCACAACTCCACCGGGGAAGGTGCCAGACAGGAGTTCTCTTAGTAGTTTTCACATTACCTTGGTAGGCATCTGAAAGACACCACAAAAGTTGTTCTACCTGCTTTCTGGGCTGAGATGGGGAACCGCTGAATTTTGGACTCGGCCAGTGACAAAATGTTCCAAACACACCCCATGCACAACTCCACCGGGGAAGGTGCCAGGCAGGAGTTCTCCTGGTAGTTTTTATATTGCTCCAGGAGGCATCTGAAAGACACCACAAAAGTTGTTCTACCTGCTTTCTGGGCTGAGATGGGGAACAGCTGAATTTTGGACTCGGCTGGTGACAAAATTTTAATAAATACACCCCATGCACAACTGAACTAGCGAAGGTGCCAGACAGGAGTTCTCCTGGTAGTTTTTACATTGCTCCGGTAGGCATCAAAAGGACACCACAAAAGTTGTTCTACCTGCTTTCTGGGCTGAGATGGGGAATCGCTGAATTTTGGAGTCGGCTGGTGACAAAATGTTCCAAACACACCCCATGCACAACTCCACCGGGGAAGGTGCCAGGCAGGAGTTCTCCTGGTAGTTTTTACACTACCTTGGTAGGCATTTGAAAGGCACCACAAAAGTTGTTCTACCTGCTTTCTGGGCTGAGATGGGGAACCGCTGAATTTTGGAGTCGGCCGGTGACAAAATGTTCCAAAGACACCCCATGCACAACTCCACCGGGGAAGGTGCCAGGCAGGAGTTCTCCTGGTAGATTTTACATTGCTCCGGTAGGCATCTGAAAGACACCACAAAAGTTGTTCTACCTGCTTTCTGGGCTGAGATGGGGAACCGCTGAATTTTGGATTCGGCCGGTGACAAAATGTTCCAAACACACCCCATGCACAACTCCACCGGGGAAGGTGCCAGACAGGAGTTCTCTTAGTAGTTTTTACACTACCTTGGTAGGCAGCTGAAAGGCACCACAAAAGTTGTTCTACCTGCTTTCTGGGCTGAGATGGGGAACCGCTGAATTTTGGACTCGGCCGGTGACAAAATGTTCCAAACACACCCCATGCACAACTCCACCGGGGAAGGTGCCAGACAGGAGTTCTCTTGATAGTTTTTACACTACCTTGGTAGGCATCTGAAAGACACCACAAAAGTTGTTCTACCTGCTTTCTGGGCTGAGATGGGGAACCGCTGAATTTTGGACTCGGCCAGTGACAAAATGTTCCAAACACACCCCATGCACAACTCCACCGGGGAAGGTGCCAGGCAGGAGTTCTCCTGGTAGTTTTTATATTGCTCCAGGAGGCATCTGAAAGACACCACAAAAGTTGTTCTACCTGCTTTCTGGGCTGAGATGGGGAACAGCTGAATTTTGGACTCGGCTGGTGACAAAATTTTAATAAATACACCCCATGCACAACTGAACTAGCGAAGGTGCCAGACAGGAGTTCTCCTGGTAGTTTTTACATTGCTCCGGTAGGCATCAAAAGGACACCACAAAAGTTGTTCTACCTGCTTTCTGGGCTGAGATGGGGAATCGCTGAATTTTGGAGTCGGCTGGTGACAAAATGTTCCAAACACACCCCATGCACAACTCCACCGGGGAAGGTGCCAGGCAGGAGTTCTCCTGGTAGTTTTTACACTACCTTGGTAGGCATTTGAAAGGCACCACAAAAGTTGTTCTACCTGCTTTCTGGGCTGAGATGGGGAACCGCTGAATTTTGGAGTCGGCCGGTGACAAAATGTTCCAAAGACACCCCATGCACAACTCCACCGGGGAAGGTGCCAGAGAGGAGTTCTCCTGGTAGTTTTTACATTGCTCCGGTAGGCATCTGAAAGACACCACAAAAGTTGTTCTACCTGCTTTCTGGGCTGAGATGGGGAACAGCTGAATTTTGGAGTCGGGCGGTGACAAAATGTTCCAAACACACCCCATGCACAACTCCACCGGGGAAGGTGCCAGACAGGAGTTCTCTTAGTAGTTTTTACACTACCTTGGTAGGCATCTGAAAGACACCACAAAAGTTGTTCTACCTGCTTTCTGGGCTGAGATGGGGAACCGCTGAATTTTGGACTCGGCCGGTGACAAAATGTTCCAAACACACCCCATGCACAACTCCACCGGGGAAGGTGCCAGACAGGAGTTCTCTTGATAGTTTTTACACTACCTTGGTAGGCATCTGAAAGACACCACAAAAGTTGTTCTTCCTGCTTTCTGGGCTGAGACGGGGAACCGCTGAATTTTGGACTCGGCTGGTGACAAAATTTTAATAAATACACCCCATGCACGACTCCACTAGCGAAGGTGCCAGGAACGAATTCTGTTGGTAGTTTTTACATTGCTCCGGTAGGCATCAAAAAGACACTACAAAAGTTGTTCTACCTGCTTTCTGGGCTGAGATGGGGAACCGCTGAATTTTGGAGTCGGCCGGTGACAAAATGTTCCAAACACACCCCATGCACAACTCCACCGGGGAAGGTGCCAGGGACGAATTCTGGTGGTAGTTTTTACATTGCTCCGGTAGGCATCTGAAAGACACCACAAAAGTTGTTCTTCCTGCTTTCTGGGCTGAGATGGGGAACCGCTGAATTTTGGAGTCGGCCGGTGACAAAATGTTCCAAACACACCCCATGCACAACTCCACCGGGGAAGGTGCCAGACAGGAGTTCTCCTGGTAGTTTTTACACTACCTTGGTAGGCACCTGAAAGGCACCAAAAAAGTTGTTCTTCCTACTTTCTGGGCTGAGATGGGGAACCGCTGAATTTTGGAGTCGGCTGGTGACAAAATGTTCCAAACACACCCCATGCACAACTCCACCGGGGAAGGTGCCAGACAGGAGTTCTCCTGGTAGTTTTTACATTGCTTCGGTAGGCATCTGAAAGACACCACAAAAGTTGTTCTACCTGCTTTCTGGGCTGAGATGGGGAACCGCTGAATTTTGGAGTCGGCCGGTGACAAAATGTTCCAAACACACCCCATGCACAACTCCACCGGGGAAGGTGCCAGACAGGAGTTCTCTTAGTAGTTTTTACACTACCTTGGTAGGCAGCTGAAAGGCACCACAAAAGTTGTTCTTCCTGCTTTCTGGGCTGAGATGGGGAACCGCTGAATTTTGGACTCGGCTGGTGACAAAATGTTCCAAACACACCCCCTGCACAACTCCACCGGGGAAGGTGCTAGACAGGAGTTCTCTTAGTAGTTTTTACACTACCTTGGTAGGCAGCTGAAAGGCACCACAAAAGTTGTTCTACCTGCTTTCTGGGCTGAGATGGGGAACAGCTGAATTTTGGACTCGGCTGGTGACCAAATTTTAATAAATACACCCCCTGCACAACTCCACTAGCGAAGGTGCCAGGGACGAGTTCTGTTGGTAGTTTTTACATTGCTCCGGTAGGCATCAAAAGGACACCACAAAAGTTGTTCTTCCTGCTTTCTGGGCTGAGATGGGGAACCGCTGAATTTTGGACTCGGCCGGTGACAAAATGTTCCAAACACACCACATGCACAACTCCACCGGGGAAGGTGCCAGACAGGAGTTCTCCTGGTAGTTTTTACATTGCTCCTGTAGGCATCAAAAGGACACCACAAAAGTTGTTCTTCCTGCTTTCTGGGCTGAGATGGGGAACCGCTGAATTTTGGACTCGGCCGGTGACAAAATGTTCCAAACACACCCCATGCACAACTCCACCGGGGAAGGTGCCAGAAAGGAGTTCTCCTGGTAGTTTTTACACTACCTTGGTAGGCACCTGAAAGACACCACAAAAGTTGTTTTACCTGCTTTCTGGGCTGAGATGGGGAACAGCTGAATTTTGGAGTCGGCCGGTGACAAAATGTTCCAAACACACCCCATGCACAACTCCACCGGGGAAGGTGCCAGACAGGAGTTCTCTTAGTAGTTTTTACACTACCTTGGTAGGCAGCTGAAAGGCACCACAAAAGTTGTTCTACCTGCTTTCTGGGCTGTGATGGGGAACAGCTGAATTTTGGACTCGGCTGGTGACAAAATGTTCCAAACACACCCCATGCACAACTCCACCGGGGAAGGTGCCAGACAGGAGTTCTCTTGGTAGTTTTTACACTACCTTGGTAGGCAGCTGAAAGGCACCACAAAAGTTGTTCTACCTGCTTTCTGGGCTGAGATGGGGAACCGCTGAATTTTGGACTCGGCTGGTGACAAAATTTTAATAAATACACCCCCTGCACAACTCCACTAGCGAAGGTGCCAGGGACGAGTTCTGTTGGTAGTTTTTACATTGCTCCGGTAGGCATCAAAAGGACACCACAAAAGTTGTTCTTCCTGCTTTCTGGGCTGAGATGGGGAACCGCTGAATTTTGGAGTCGGCCAGTGACAAAATGTTCCAAACACACCCCATGCACAACTCCACCGGGGAAGGTGCCAGGCAGGAGTTCTCCTGGTAGTTTTTACATTGCTCCGGTAGGCATCTGAAAGACACCAGAAAAGTTGTTCTACCTGCTTTCTGGGCTGAGATGGGGAACCGCTGAATTTTGGAGTCGGCTGGTGACAAAATGTTCCAAACACACCCCATGCACAACTCCACCGGGGAAGGTGCCAGACAGGAGTTCTCCTGGTAGTTTTTACATTGCTCCGGTAGGCATCTGAAAGACACCACAAAAGTTGTTCTACCTGCTTTCTGGGCTGAGATGGGGAACCGCTGAATTTTGGACTCGGCCGGTGACAAAATGTTCCAAACACACCCCATGCACAACTCCACCGGGGAAGGTGCCAGACAGGAGTTCTCTTGATAGTTTTTACACTACCTTGGTAGGCACCTGAAAGGCACCACAAAAGTTGTTCTACCTGCTTTCTGGGCTGAGATGGGGAACAGCTGAATTTTGGACTTGGCTGGTGACCAAATTTTAATAAATACACCCCATGCACAACTCCACTAGCGAAGGTGCTAGGAACGAATTCTGTTGGTAGTTTTTACATTGCTCCGGTAGGCATCAAAAGGACACCACAAAAGTTGTTCTACCTGCTTTCTGGGCTGAGATGGGGAATCGCTGAATTTTGGAGTCGGCCGGTGACAAAATGTTCCAAACACACCCCATGCACAACTCCACTAGCGAAGGTGCCAGACAGGAGTTCTCCTGGTAGTTTTTACATTGCTCTGGTAGGCATTTGAAAGACACCACAAAAGTTGTTCTACCTTCTTTCTGGGCTGAGATGGGGAACAGCTGAATTTTGGAGTCGGCTGGTGACAAAATGTTCCAAACACACCCCATGCACAACTCCACCGGGGAAGGTGCTAGACAGGAGTTCTCTTAGTAGTTTTTACACTACCTTGGTAGGCAGCTGAAAGGCACCACAAAAGTTGTTCTACCTGCTTTCTGGGCTGAGATGGGGAACAGCTGAATTTTGGACTCGGCTGGTGACCAAATTTTAAAAAATACACCCCCTGCACAACTCCACTAGCGAAGGTGCCAGGGACGAGTTCTGTTGGTAGTTTTTACATTGCTCCAGTAGGCATCAAAAGGACACCACACAAGTTGTTCTTCCTGCTTTCTGGGCTGAGATGGGGAACCGCTGAATTTTGGACTCGGCCGGTGACAAAATGTTCTAAACACACCCCATGCACAACTCCACCGGGGAAGGTGCCAGACAGGAGTTCTCTTGGTAGATTTTACATTGCTCCGGTAGGCATCTGAAAGACACCACAAAAGTTGTTCTACCTGCTTTCTGGGCTGAGATGGGGAACCGCTGAATTTTGGAGTCGGCCGGTGACAAAATGTTCCAAAAACACCCCATGCACAACTCCACCGGGGAAGGTGCCAGGCAGGAGTTCTCCTGGTAGTTTTTACACTACCTTGGTAGGCACCTGAAAGACACCACAAAAGTTGTTTTACCTGCTTTCTGGGCTGAGATGGGGAACAGCTGAATTTTGGAGTCGGCCGGTGAAAAAATGTTCCAAACACACCCCCTGCACAACTCCACCGGGGAAGGTGCCAGACAGGAGTTCTCTTAGTAGTTTTTACACTACCTTGGTAGGCAGCTGAAAGGCACCACAAAAGTTGTTCTACCTGCTTTCTGGGCTGAGATGGGGAACAGCTGAATTTTGGACTCGGCTGGTGACAAAATGTTCCAAACACACCCCATGCACAACTCCACCGGGGAAGGTGCCAGACAGGAGTTCTCTTGGTAGTTTTTACACTACCTTGGTAGGCATTTGAAAGGCACGACAAAAGTTGTTCTACCTGCTTTCTGGGCTGAGATGGGGAATCGCTGAATTTTGGACTCGGCTGGTGACAAAATGTTCCAAACACACCCCATGCACAACTCCACCGGGGAACGTGCCAGACAGGAGTTCTCCTGGTAGTTTTTACATTGCTCCAGTAGGCATCTGAAAGACACCACAAAAGTTGTTCTACCTGCTTTCTGGGCTGAGATGGGGAACCGCTGAATTTTGGACTTGGCCGGTGAAAAAATGTTCCAAACACACCCCCTGCACAACTCCACCGGGGAAGGTGCCAGACAGGAGTTCTCTTGGTAGTTTTTACACTACCTTGGTAGGCAGCTGAAAGGCACCACAAAAGTTGTTCTACCTGCTTTCTGGGCTGAGATGGGGAACCGCTGAATTTTGGACTCGGCTGGTGACAAAATTTTAATAAATACACCCCCTGCACAACTCCACTAGCGAAGGTGCCAGGGACGAGTTCTGTTGGTAGTTTTTACATTGCTCCGGTAGGCATCAAAAGGACACCACAAAAGTTGTTCTTCCTGCTTTCTGGGCTGAGATGGGGAACCGCTGAATTTTGGACTCGGCCGGTGACAAAATGTTCCAAACACACCCCATGCACAACTCCACCGGGGAAGGTGCCAGACAGGAGTTCTCCTGGTAGATTTTACATTGCTCCGGTAGGCATCTGAAAGACACCACAAAAGTTGTTCTACCTGCTTTCTGGGCTGAGATGGGTAACAGCTGAATTTTGGAGTCGGCCGGTGACAAAATGTTCCAAACACACCCCATGCACAACTCCACCGGGGAAGGTGCCAGACAGGAGTTCTCCTGGTAGTTTTTACATTGCTCCGGTAGGCATCTGAAAGACACCACAAAAGTTGTTCTACCTGCTTTCTGGGCTGAGATGGGGAACCGCTGAATTTTGGACTTGGCTGGTGACGAAATGTTCCAAACACACCCCATGCACAACTCCACCGGGGAAGGTGCCAGACAGGAGTTCTCTTGATAGTTTTTACACTACCTTGGTAGGCAGCTGAAAGGCACCACAAAAGTTGTTCTACCTGCTTTCTGGGCTGAGATGGGGAACCGCTGAATTTTGGACTCGGCTGGTGACCAAATTTTAATAAATACACCCCATGCACAACTCCACTAGCGAAGGTGCTAGGAACGAATTCTGTTGGTAGATTTTACATTGCTCCGGTAGGCATCAACAAGACACTACAAAAGTTGTTCTACCTGCTTTCTGGGCTGAGATGGGGAACCGCTGAATTTTGGAGTCGGCCGGTGACAAAATGTTCCAAACACACCCCATGCACAACTCCACCGGGGAAGGTGCCAGACAGGAGTTCTCCTGGTAGTTTTTACATTGCTCCGGTAGGCATCTGAAAGACACCACAAAAGTTGTTCTACCTGCTCTCTGGGCTGAGATGGGGAACCGCTGAATTTTGGAGTCGGCCGGTGACAAAATGTTCCAAACACACCCCATGCACAACTCCACCGGGGAAGGTGCCAGACAGGAGTTCTCCTGGTAGTTTTTACACTACCTTGGTAGGCACCTGAAAGGCACCACAAAAGTTGTTCTTCCTGCTTTCTGGGCTGAGATGGGGAACCGCTGAATTTTGGACTCGGCCGGTGAAAAAATGTTCCAAACACACCCCATGCACAACTCCACCGGGGAAGGTGCCAGACAGGAGTTCTCCTGGTAGATTTTACATTGCTCCGGTAGGCATCTGAAAGACACCACAAAAGTTGTTCTACCTGCTTTCTGGGCTGAGATGGGGAACCGCTGAATTTTGGAGTCGGCCGGTGACAAAATGTTCCAAACACACCCCCTGCACAACTCCACCGGGGAAGGTGCCAGACAGGAGTTCTCCTGGTAGTTTTTACACTACCTTGGTAGGCAGCTGAAAGGCACCACAAAAGTTGTTCTACCTGCTTTCTGGGCTGAGATGGGGAACCGCTGAATTTTGGACTCGGCTGGTGACAAAATTTTAATAAATACACCCCCTGCACAACTCCACTAGCGAAGGTGCCAGGGACGAGTTCTGTTGGTAGTTTTTACATTGCTCCGGTAGGCATCAAAAGGACACCACAAAAGTTGTTCTTCCTGCTTTCTGGGCTGAGATGGGGAACCGCTGAATTTTGGACTCGGCCGGTGACAAAATGTTCCAAACACACCCCATGCACAACTCCACCGGGGAAGGTGCCAGACAGGAGTTCTCCTGGTGGATTTTACATTGCTCCGGTAGGCACCTGAAAGACACCACAAAAGTTGTTCTACCTGCTTTCTGGGCTGAGATGGGTAACCGCTGAATTTTGGAGTCGGCCGGTGACAAAATGTTCCAAACACACCCCATGCACAACTCCACCGGGGAAGGTGCCAGACAGGAGTTCTCCTGGTAGTTTTTACATTGCTCCGGTAGGCATCTGAAAGACACCACAAAAGTTGTTCTACCTGCTTTCTGGGCTGAGATGGGGAACCGCTGAATTTTGGACTTGGCCGGTGAAAAAATGTTCCAAACACACCCCCTGCACAACTCCACCGGGGAAGGTGCCAGACAGGAGTTCTCTTGGTAGTTTTTACACTACCTTGGTAGGCAGCTGAAAGGCACCACAAAAGTTGTTCTACCTGCTTTCTGGGCTGAGATGGGGAACCGCTGAATTTTGGACTCGGCTGGTGACAAAATTTTAATAAATACACCCCCTGCACAACTCCACTAGCGAAGGTGCCAGGGACGAGTTCTGTTGGTAGTTTTTACATTGCTCCGGTAGGCATCAAAAGGACACCACAAAAGTTGTTCTTCCTGCTTTCTGGGCTGAGATGGGGAACCGCTGAATTTTGGACTCGGCCGGTGACAAAATGTTCCAAACACACCCCATGCACAACTCCACCGGGGAAGGTGCCAGACAGGAGTTCTCCTGGTAGATTTTACATTGCTCCGGTAGGCATCTGAAAGACACCACAAAAGTTGTTCTACCTGCTTTCTGGGCTGAGATGGGTAACAGCTGAATTTTGGAGTCGGCCGGTGACAAAATGTTCCAAACACACCCCATGCACAACTCCACCGGGGAAGGTGCCAGACAGGAGTTCTCCTGGTAGTTTTTACATTGCTCCGGTAGGCATCTGAAAGACACCACAAAAGTTGTTCTACCTGCTTTCTGGGCTGAGATGGGGAACCGCTGAATTTTGGACTTGGCTGGTGACGAAATGTTCCAAACACACCCCATGCACAACTCCACCGGGGAAGGTGCCAGACAGGAGTTCTCTTGATAGTTTTTACACTACCTTGGTAGGCAGCTGAAAGGCACCACAAAAGTTGTTCTACCTGCTTTCTGGGCTGAGATGGGGAACCGCTGAATTTTGGACTCGGCTGGTGACCAAATTTTAATAAATACACCCCATGCACAACTCCACTAGCGAAGGTGCTAGGAACGAATTCTGTTGGTAGATTTTACATTGCTCCGGTAGGCATCAACAAGACACTACAAAAGTTGTTCTACCTGCTTTCTGGGCTGAGATGGGGAACCGCTGAATTTTGGAGTCGGCCGGTGACAAAATGTTCCAAACACACCCCATGCACAACTCCACCGGGGAAGGTGCCAGACAGGAGTTCTCCTGGTAGTTTTTACATTGCTCCGGTAGGCATCTGAAAGACACCACAAAAGTTGTTCTACCTGCTCTCTGGGCTGAGATGGGGAACCGCTGAATTTTGGAGTCGGCCGGTGACAAAATGTTCCAAACACACCCCATGCACAACTCCACCGGGGAAGGTGCCAGACAGGAGTTCTCCTGGTAGTTTTTACACTACCTTGGTAGGCACCTGAAAGGCACCACAAAAGTTGTTCTTCCTGCTTTCTGGGCTGAGATGGGGAACCGCTGAATTTTGGACTCGGCCGGTGAAAAAATGTTCCAAACACACCCCATGCACAACTCCACCGGGGAAGGTGCCAGACAGGAGTTCTCCTGGTAGATTTTACATTGCTCCGGTAGGCATCTGAAAGACACCACAAAAGTTGTTCTACCTGCTTTCTGGGCTGAGATGGGGAACCGCTGAATTTTGGAGTCGGCCGGTGACAAAATGTTCCAAACACACCCCCTGCACAACTCCACCGGGGAAGGTGCCAGACAGGAGTTCTCCTGGTAGTTTTTACACTACCTTGGTAGGCAGCTGAAAGGCACCACAAAAGTTGTTCTACCTGCTTTCTGGGCTGAGATGGGGAACCGCTGAATTTTGGACTCGGCTGGTGACAAAATTTTAATAAATACACCCCCTGCACAACTCCACTAGCGAAGGTGCCAGGGACGAGTTCTGTTGGTAGTTTTTACATTGCTCCGGTAGGCATCAAAAGGACACCACAAAAGTTGTTCTTCCTGCTTTCTGGGCTGAGATGGGGAACCGCTGAATTTTGGACTCGGCCGGTGACAAAATGTTCCAAACACACCCCATGCACAACTCCACCGGGGAAGGTGCCAGACAGGAGTTCTCCTGGTGGATTTTACATTGCTCCGGTAGGCACCTGAAAGACACCACAAAAGTTGTTCTACCTGCTTTCTGGGCTGAGATGGGTAACCGCTGAATTTTGGAGTCGGCCGGTGACAAAATGTTCCAAACACACCCCATGC
Source organism: Falco biarmicus (assembly GCF_023638135.1). Classification (NCBI taxonomy): domain Eukaryota; kingdom Metazoa; phylum Chordata; class Aves; order Falconiformes; family Falconidae; genus Falco; species Falco biarmicus. Next base: position 134,913 of record NW_026611722.1, read on the forward strand.
ACAACTCCACCGGGGAAGGTGCCAGACAGGAGTTCTCCTGGTAGTTTTTACATTGCTCCGGTAGGCATCTGAAAGACACCACAAAAGTTGTTCTACCTGCTTTCTGGGCTGAGATGGGGAACCGCTGAATTTTGGACTTGGCTGGTGACGAAATGTTCCAAACACACCCCATGCACAACTCCACCGGGGAAGGTGCCAGACAGGAGTTCTCTTGATAGTTTTTACACTACCTTGGTAGGCAGCTGAAAGGCACCACAAAAGTTGTTCTACCTGCTTTCTGGGCTGAGATGGGGAACAGCTGAATTTTGGACTCGGCTGGTGACCAAATTTTAATAAATACACCCCATGCACAACTCCACTAGCGAAGGTGCTAGGAACGAATTCTGTTGGTAGATTTTACATTGCTCCGGTAGGCATCAACAAGACACTACAAAAGTTGTTCTACCTGCTTTCTGGGCTGAGATGGGGAACCGCTGAATTTTGGAGTCGGCCGGTGACAAAATGTTCCAAACACACCCCATGCACAACTCCACCGGGGAAGGTGCCAGACAGGAGTTCTCCTGGTAGTTTTTACATTGCTCCATGAGGCTTCTGAAAGACACCACAAAAGTTGTTCTACCTGCTTTCTGGGCTGAGATGGGGAACCGCTGAATTTTGGAGTCGGCCGGTGACAAAATGTTCCAAACACACCCCATGCACAACTCCACCGGGGAAGGTGCCAGACAGGAGTTCTCCTGGTAGTTTTTACACTACCTTGGTAGGCACCTGAAAGGCACCACAAAAGTTGTTCTTCCTGCTTTCTGGGCTGAGATGGGGAACCGCTGAATTTTGGACTCGGCCGGTGACAAAATGTTCCAAACACACCCCATGCACAACTCCACCGGGGAAGGTGCCAGACAGGAGTTCTCCTGGTAGATTTTACATTGCTCCGGTAGGCATCTGAAAGACACCACAAAAGTTGTTCTACCTGCTTTCTGGGCTGAGATGGGGAACCGCTGAATTTTGGAGTCGGCCGGTGACAAAATGTTCCAAACACACCCCATGCACAACTCCACCGGGGAAGGTGCCAGACAGGAGTTCTCCTGGTAGTTTTTACACTACCTTGGTAGGCAGCTGAAAGGCACCACAAAAGTTGTTCTACCTGCTTTCTGGGCTGAGATGGGGAACCGCTGAATTTTGGACTCGGCTGGTGACAAAATTTTAATAAATACACCCCCTGCACAACTCCACTAGCGAAGGTGCCAGGGACGAGTTCTGTTGGTAGTTTTTACATTGCTCCGGTAGGCATCAAAAGGACACCACAAAAGTTGTTCTTCCTGCTTTCTGGGCTGAGATGGGGAACCGCTGAATTTTGGACTCGGCCGGTGACAAAATGTTCCAAACACACCCCATGCACAACTCCACCGGGGAAGGTGCCAGACAGGAGTTCTCCTGGTAGATTTTACATTGCTCCGGTAGGCATCTGAAAGACACCACAAAAGTTGTTCTACCTGCTTTCTGGGCTGAGATGGGTAACCGCTGAATTTTGGAGTCGGCCGGTGACAAAATGTTCCAAACACACCCCATGCACAACTCCACCGGGGAAGGTGCCAGACAGGAGTTCTCCTGGTAGTTTTTACATTGCTCCGGTAGGCATATGAAAGACACCACAAAAGTTGTTCTACCTGCTTTCTGGGCTGAGATGGGGAACCGCTGAATTTTGGACTTGGCTGGTGACAAAATGTTCCAAACACACCCCATGCACAACTCCACCGGGGAAGGTGCCAGACAGGAGTTCTCTTGATAGTTTTTACACTACCTTGGTAGGCAGCTGAAAGGCACCACAAAAGTTGTTCTACCTGCTTTCTGGGCTGAGATGGGGAACCGCTGAATTTTGGACTCGGCTGGTGACCAAATTTTAATAAATACACTCCATGCACAACTCCACTAGCGAAGGTGCTAGGAACGAATTCTGTTGGTAGATTTTACATTGCTCCGGTAGGCATCAACAAGACACTACAAAAGTTGTTCTACCTGCTTTCTGGGCTGAGATGGGGAACCGCTGAATTTTGGACTCGGCCGGTGACAAAATGTTCCAAACACACCCCCTGCACAACTCCACCGGGGAAGGTGCCAGGCAGGAGTTCTCCTGGTAGTTTTTACATTGCTCCGGTAGGCATCTGAAAGACACCACAAAAGTTGTTCTACCTGCTCTCTGGGCTGAGATGGGGAACCGCTGAATTTTGGAGTCGGCCGGTGACAAAATGTTCCAAACACACCCCCTGCACAACTCCACCGGGGAAGGTGCCAGACAGGAGTTCTCCTGGTAGTTTTTACACTACCTTGGTAGGCACCTGAAAGGCACCACAAAAGTTGTTCTTCCTGCTTTCTGGGCTGAGATGGGGAACCGCTGAATTTTGGACTCGGCCGGTGACAAAATGTTCCAAACACACCCCATGCACAACTCCACCGGGGAAGGTGCCAGACAGGAGTTCTCTTAGTAGTTTTTACACTACCTTGGTAGGCATCTGAAAGACACCACAAAAGTTGTTCTACCTGCTTTCTGGCTGAGATGGGGAACCGCTGAATTTTGGAGTCGGCCGGTGACAAAATGTTCCAAACACACCCCCTGCACAACTCCACCGGGGAAGGTGCCAGACAAGAGTTCTCTTGGTAGTTTTTACACTACCTTGGTAGGCAGCTGAAAGGCACCACAAAAGTTGTTCTACCTGCTTTCTGGGCTGAGATGGGGAACCGCTGAATTTTGGACTCGGCTGGTGACAAAATTTTAATAAATACACCCCCTGCACAACTCCACTAGCGAAGGTGCCAGGGACGAGTTCTGTGGGTAGTTTTTACATTGCTCCGGTAGGCATCAAAAGGACACCACAAAAGTTGTTCTTCCTGCTTTCTGGGCTGAGATGGGTAACCGCTGAATTTTGGAGACGGCCGGTGACAAAATGTTCCAAACACACCCCATGCACAACTCCACCGGGGAAGGTGCCAGACAGGAGTTCTCCTGGTAGTTTTTACATTGCTCCGGTAGGCATCTGAAAGACACCACAAAAGTTGTTCTACCTGCTTTCTGGGCTGAGATGGGGAACCGCTGAATTTTGGACTTGGCTGGTGACGAAATGTTCCAAACACACCCCATGCACAACTCCACCGGGGAAGGTGCCAGACAGGAGTTCTCTTGATAGTTTTTACACTACCTTGGTAGGCAGCTGAAAGGCACCACAAAAGTTGTTCTACCTGCTTTCTGGGCTGAGATGGGGAACAGCTGAATTTTGGACTCGGCTGGTGACCAAATTTTAATAAATACACCCCATGCACAACTCCACTAGCGAAGGTGCTAGGAACGAATTCTGTTGGTAGTTTTTACATTGCTCCGGTAGGCATCAAAAAGACACTACAAAAGTTGTTCTACCTGCTTTCTGGGCTGAGATGGGGAACCGCTGAATTTTGGAGTCGGCCGGTGACAAAATGTTCCAAACACACCCCATGCACAACTCCACCGGGGAAGGTGCCAGACAGGAGTTCTCTTGGTAGTTTTTACATTGCTCCGGTAGGCATCTGAAAGACACCACAAAAGTTGTTCTACCTGCTCTCTGGGCTGAGATGGGGAACCGCTGAATTTTGGAGTCGGCCGGTGACAAAATGTTCCAAACACACCCCATGCACAACTCCACCGGGGAAGGTGCCAGACAGGAGTTCTCCTGGTAGTTTTTACACTACCTTGGTAGGCATTTGAAAGGCACCACAAAAGTTGTTCTACCTGCTTTCTGGGCTGAGATGGGGAACCGCTGAATTTTGGAGTCGGCCGGTGACAAAATGTTCCAAACACACCCCCTGCACAACTCCACCGGGGAAGGTGCCAGACAGGAGTTCTCCTGGTAGATTTTACATTGCTCCGGTAGGCATCTGAAAGACACCACAAAAGTTGTTCTTCCTGCTTTCTGGGCTGAGATGGGGAACCGCTGAATTTTGGACTCGGCCGGTGACAAAATGTTCCAAACACACCCCATGCACAACTCCACCGGGGAAGGTGCCAGACAGGAGTTCTCCTGGTAGTTTTTACATTGCTCCGGTAGGCATCTGAAAGACACCACAAAAGTTGTTCTACCTGCTTTCTGGGCTGAGATGGGGAACCGCTGAATTTTGGACTTGGCTGGTGACGAAATGTTCCAAACACACCCCATGCACAACTCCACCGGGGAAGGTGCCAGACAGGAGTTCTCTTGATAGTTTTTACACTACCTTGGTAGGCAGCTGAAAGGCACCACAAAAGTTGTTCTACCTGCTTTCTGGGCTGAGATGGGGAACAGCTGAATTTTGGACTCGGCTGGTGACCAAATTTTAATAAATACACCCCATGCACAACTCCACTAGCGAAGGTGCTAGGAACGAATTCTGTTGGTAGATTTTACATTGCTCCGGTAGGCATCAACAAGACACTACAAAAGTTGTTCTACCTGCTTTCTGGGCTGAGATGGGGAAACCGCTGAATTTTGGAGTCGGCCGGTGACAAAATGTTCCAAACACACCCCATGCACAACTCCACCGGGGAAGGTGCCAGACAGGAGTTCTCCTGGTAGTTTTTACATTGCTCCGGTAGGCATCTGAAAGACACCACAAAAGTTGTTCTACCTGCTCTCTGGGCTGAGATGGGGAACCGCTGAATTTTGTAGTCGGCCGGTGACAAAATGTTCCAAACACACCCCATGCACAACTCCACCGGGGAAGGTGCCAGACAGGAGTTCTCCTGGTAGTTTTTACACTACCTTGGTAGGCACCTGAAAGGCACCACAAAAGTTGTTCTTCCTGCTTTCTGGGCTGAGATGGGGAACCGCTGAATTTTGGACTCGGCCGGTGACAAAATGTTCCAAACACACCCCATGCACAACTCCACCGGGGAAGGTGCCAGACAGGAGTTCTCTTAATAGTTTTTACACTACCTTGGTAGGCATCTGAAAGACACCACAAAAGTTGTTCTACCTGCTTTCTGGGCTGAGATGGGGAACCGCTGAATTTTGGAGTCGGCCGGTGACAAAATGTTCCAAACACACCCCATGCACAACTCCACCGGGGAAGGTGCCAGACAGGAGTTCTCTTGGTAGTTTTTACATTGCTCCGGTAGGCATCTGAAAGACACCACAAAAGTTGTTCTACCTGCTTTCTGGGCTGAGATGGGGAACCGCTGAATTTTGGAGTCGGCCGGTGACAAAATTTTAATAAATACACCCCCTGCACAACTCCACTAGCGAAGGTGCCAGGGACGAGTTCTGTTGGTAGTTTTTACATTGCTCCGGTAGGCATCAAAAGGACACCACAAAAGTTGTTCTTCCTGCTTTCTGGGCTGAGATGGGGAACCGCTGAATTTTGGACTCGGCCGGTGACAAAATGTTCCAAACACACCCCATGCACAACTCCACCGGGGAAGGTGCCAGACAGGAGTTCTCCTGGTAGATTTTACATTGCTCCGGTAGGCATCTGAAAGACACCACAAAAGTTGTTCTACCTGCTTTCTGGGCTGAGATGGGTAACCGCTGAATTTTGGAGTCGGCCGGTGACAAAATGTTCCAAACACACCCCATGCACAACTCCACCGGGGAAGGTGCCAGACAGGAGTTCTCCTGGTAGTTTTTACATTGCTCCGGTAGGCATCTGAAAGACACCACAAAAGTTGTTCTACCTGCTTTCTGGGCTGAGATGGGGAACCGCTGAATTTTGGACTTGGCTGGTGACGAAATGTTCCAAACACACCCCATGCACAACTCCACCGGGGAAGGTGCCAGACCGGAGTTCTCTTGATAGTTTTTACACTACCTTGGTAGGCAGCTGAAAGGCACCACAAAAGTTGTTCTACCTGCTTTCTGGGCTGAGATGGGGAACAGCTGAATTTTGGACTCGGCTGGTGACCAAATTTTAATAAATACACTCCATGCACAACTCCACTAGCGAAGGTGCTAGGAACGAATTCTGTTGGTAGATTTTACATTGCTCCGGTAGGCATCTGAAAGACACCACAAAAGTTGTTCTACCTGCTTTCTGGGCTGAGATGGGGAACCGCTGAATTTTGGACTCGGCCGGTGACAAAATGTTCCAAACACACCCCCTGCACAACTCCACCGGGGAAGGTGCCAGGCAGGAGTTCTCCTGGTAGTTTTTACATTGCTCCGGTAGGCATCTGAAAGACACCACAAAAGTTGTTCTACCTGCTTTCTGGGCTGAGATGGGGAACCGCTGAATTTTGGACTTGGCTGGTGACGAAATGTTCCAAACACACCCCATGCACAACTCCACCGGGGAAGGTGCCAGACAGGAGTTCTCTTGATAGTTTTTACACTACCTTGGTAGGCAGCTGAAAGGCACCACAAAAGTTGTTCTAACCTGCTTTCTGGGCTGAGATGGGGAACAGCTGAATTTTGGACTCGGCTGGTGACCAAATTTTAATAAATACACCCCATGCACAACTCCACTAGCGAAGGTGCTAGGAACGAATTCTGTTGGTAGTTTTTACATTGCTCCGGTAGGCATCAAAAAGACACTACAAAAGTTGTTCTACCTGCTTTCTGGGCTGAGATGGGGAACCGCTGAATTTTGGAGTCGGCCGGTGACAAAATGTTCCAAACACACCCCAATGCACAACTCCACCGGGGAAGGTGCCAGACAGGAGTTCTCCTGGTAGTTTTTACATTGCTCCGGTAGGCATCTGAAAGACACCACAAAAGTTGTTCTACCTGCTCTCTGGGCTGAGATGGGGAACCGCTGAATTTTGGAGTCGGCTGGTGACAAAATGTTCCAAACACACCCCATGCACAACTCCACCGGGGAAGGTGCCAGACAGGAGTTCTCCTGGTAGTTTTTACACTACCTTGGTAGGCACCTGAAAGGCACCACAAAAGTTGTTCTTCCTGCTTTCTGGGCTGAGATGGGGAACCGCTGAATTTTGGAGTCGGCCGGTGACAAAATGTTCCAAACACACCCCATGCACAACTCCACCGGGGAAGGTGCCAGACAGGAGTTCTCCTGGTAGTTTTTACATTGCTCTGGTAGGCATCTGAAAGACACCACAAAAGTTGTTCTACCTGCTTTCTGGGCTGAGATGGGGAACCGCTGAATTTTGGAGTCGGCCGGTGACAAAATGTTCCAAACACACCCCATGCACAACTCCACCGGGGAAGGTGCCAGACAGGAGTTCTCCTGGTAGTTTTTACACTACCTTGGTAGGCACCTGAAAGGCACCACAAAAGTTGTTCTTCCTGCTTTCTGGGCTGAGATGGGGAACCGCTGAATTTTGGACTCGGCCGGTGACAAAATGTTCCAAACACACCCCATGCACAACTCCACCGGGGAAGGTGCCAGACAGGAGTTCTCTTAATAGTTTTTACACTACCTTGGTAGGCATCTGAAAGACACCACAAAAGTTGTTCTACCTGCTTTCTGGGCTGAGATGGGGAACCGCTGAATTTTGGAGTCGGCCGGTGACAAAATGTTCCAAACACACCCCCTGCACAACTCCACCGGGGAAGGTGCCAGACAGGAGTTCTCTTGGTAGTTTTTACACTACCTTGGTAGGCATTTGAAAGGCACCACAAAAGTTGTTCTACCTGCTTTCTGGGCTGAGATGGGGAAACCGCTGAATTTTGGACTCGGCTGGTGACAAAATTTTAATAAATACACCCCCTGCACAACTCCACTAGCGAAGGTGCCAGGGACGAGTTCTGTTGGTAGTTTTTACATTGCTCCGGTAGGCATCAAAAGGACACCACAAAAGTTGTTCTTCCTGCTTTCTGGGCTGAGATGGGGAACCGCTGAATTTTGGACTCGGCCGGTGACAAAATGTTCCAAACACACCCCATGCACAACTCCACCGGGGAAGGTGCCAGACAGGAGTTCTCCTGGTAGATTTTACATTGCTCCGGTAGGCATCTGAAAGACACCACAAAAGTTGTTCTACCTGCTTTCTGGGCTGAGATGGGTAACCGCTGAATTTTGGAGTCGGCCGGTGACAAAATGTTCCAAACACACCCCATGCACAACTCCACCGGGGAAGGTGCCAGACAGGAGTTCTCCTGGTAGTTTTTACATTGCTCCGGTAGGCATCTGAAAGACACCACAAAAGTTGTTCTACCTGCTTTCTGGGCTGAGATGGGGAACCGCTGAATTTTGGACTTGGCTGGTGACGAAATGTTCCAAACACACCCCATGCACAACTCCACCGGGGAAGGTGCCAGACCGGAGTTCTCTTGATAGTTTTTACACTACCTTGGTAGGCAGCTGAAAGGCACCACAAAAGTTGTTCTACCTGCTTTCTGGGCTGAGATGGGGAACAGCTGAATTTTGGACTCGGCTGGTGACCAAATTTTAATAAATACACTCCATGCACAACTCCACTAGCGAAGGTGCTAGGAACGAATTCTGTTGGTAGATTTTACATTGCTCCGGTAGGCATCTGAAAGACACCACAAAAGTTGTTCTACCTGCTTTCTGGGCTGAGATGGGGAACCGCTGAATTTTGGACTCGGCCGGTGACAAAATGTTCCAAACACACCCCCTGCACAACTCCACCGGGGAAGGTGCCAGGCAGGAGTTCTCCTGGTAGTTTTTACATTGCTCCGGTAGGCATCTGAAAGACACCACAAAAGTTGTTCTACCTGCTTTCTGGGCTGAGATGGGGAACCGCTGAATTTTGGACTTGGCTGGTGACGAAATGTTCCAAACACACCCCATGCACAACTCCACCGGGGAAGGTGCCAGACAGGAGTTCTCTTGATAGTTTTTACACTACCTTGGTAGGCAGCTGAAAGGCACCACAAAAGTTGTTCTACCTGCTTTCTGGGCTGAGATGGGGAACAGCTGAATTTTGGACTCGGCTGGTGACCAAATTTTAATAAATACACCCCATGCACAACTCCACTAGCGAAGGTGCTAGGAACGAATTCTGTTGGTAGTTTTTACATTGCTCCGGTAGGCATCAAAAAGACACTACAAAAGTTGTTCTACCTGCTTTCTGGGCTGAGATGGGGAACCGCTGAATTTTGGAGTCGGCCGGTGACAAAATGTTCCAAACACACCCCATGCACAACTCCACCGGGGAAGGTGCCAGACAGGAGTTCTCCTGGTAGTTTTTACATTGCTCCGGTAGGCATCTGAAAGACACCACAAAAGTTGTTCTACCTGCTCTCTGGGCTGAGATGGGGAACCGCTGAATTTTGGAGTCGGCTGGTGACAAAATGTTCCAAACACACCCCATGCACAACTCCACCGGGGAAGGTGCCAGACAGGAGTTCTCCTGGTAGTTTTTACACTACCTTGGTAGGCACCTGAAAGGCACCACAAAAGTTGTTCTTCCTGCTTTCTGGGCTGAGATGGGGAACCGCTGAATTTTGGAGTCGGCCGGTGACAAAATGTTCCAAACACACCCCATGCACAACTCCACCGGGGAAGGTGCCAGACAGGAGTTCTCCTGGTAGTTTTTACATTGCTCCGGTAGGCATCTGAAAGACACCACAAAAGTTGTTCTACCTGCTCTCTGGGCTGAGATGGGGAACCGCTGAATTTTGGAGTCGGCCGGTGACAAAATGTTCCAAACACACCCCATGCACAACTCCACCGGGGAAGGTGCCAGACAGGAGTTCTCTTAGTAGTTTTTACACTACCTTGGTAGGCATCTGAAAGACACCACAAAAGTTGTTCTACCTGCTTTCTGGGCTGAGATGGGGAACCGCTGAATTTTGGAGTCGGCCGGTGACAAAATGTTCCAAACACACCCCCTGCACAACTCCACCGGGGAAGGTGCCAGACAGGAGTTCTCTTAGTAGTTTTTACACTACCTTGGTAGGCAGCTGAAAGGCACCACAAAAGTTGTTCTACCTGCTTTCTGGGCTGAGATGGGGAACAGCTGAATTTTGGACTTGGCTGGTGACGAAATGTTCCAAACACACCCCATGCACAACTCCACCGGGGAAGGTGCCAGACAGGAGTTCTTTTGATAGTTTTTACACTACCTTGGTAGGCAGCTGAAAGGCACCACAAAAGTTGTTCTACCTGCTTTCTGGGCTGAGATGGGGAACAGCTGAATTTTGGACTCGGCTGGTGACCAAATTTTAATAAATACACTCCATGCACAACTCCACTAGCGAAGGTGCTAGGAACGAATTCTGTTGGTAGATTTTACATTGCTCCGGTAGGCATCAACAAGACACTACAAAAGTTGTTCTACCTGCTTTCTGGGCTGAGATGGGGAACCGCTGAATTTTGGACTCGGCCGGTGACAAAATGTTCCAAACACACCCCCTGCACAACTCCACCGGGGAAGGTGCCAGGCAGGAGTTCTCCTGGTAGTTTTTACATTGCTCCGGTAGGCATCTGAAAGACACCACAAAAGTTGTTCTACCTGCTCTCTGGGCTGAGATGGGGAACCGCTGAATTTTGGAGTCGGCCGGTGACAAAATGTTCCAAACACACCCCATGCACAACTCCACCGGGGAAGGTGCCAGACAGGAGTTCTCCTGGTAGTTTTTACACTACCTTGGTAGGCACCTGAAAGGCACCACAAAAGTTGTTCTTCCTGCTTTCTGGGCTGAGATGGGGAACCGCTGAATTTTGGACTCGGCCGGTGACAAAATGTTCCAAACACACCCCATGCACAACTCCACCGGGGAAGGTGCCAGACAGGAGTTCTCTTAATAGTTTTTACACTACCTTGGTAGGCATCTGAAAGACACCACAAAAGTTGTTCTACCTGCTTTCTGGGCTGAGATGGGGAACCGCTGAATTTTGGAGTCGGCCGGTGACAAAATGTTCCAAACACACCCCCTGCACAACTCCACCGGGGAAGGTGCCAGACAGGAGTTCTCTTGGTAGTTTTTACACTACCTTGGTAGGCAGCTGAAAGGCACCACAAAAGTTGTTCTACCTGCTTTCTGGGCTGAGATGGGGAACCGCTGAATTTTGGACTCGGCTGGTGACAAAATTTTAATAAATACACCCCCTGCACAACTCCACTAGCGAAGGTGCCAGGGACGAGTTCTGTTGGTAGTTTTTACATTGCTCCGGTAGGCATCAAAAGGACACCACAAAAGTTGTTCTTCCTGCTTTCTGGGCTGAGATGGGGAACCGCTGAATTTTGGACTCGGCCGGTGACAAAATGTTCCAAACACACCCCATGCACAACTCCACCGGGGAAGGTGCCAGACAGGAGTTCTCCTGGTAGATTTTACATTGCTCCGGTAGGCATCTGAAAGACACCACAAAAGTTGTTCTACCTGCTTTCTGGGCTGAGATGGGTAACCGCTGAATTTTGGAGTCGGCCGGTGACAAAATGTTCCAAACACACCCCATGCACAACTCCACCGGGGAAGGTGCCAGACAGGAGTTCTCCTGGTAGTTTTTACATTGCTCCGGTAGGCATCTGAAAGACACCACAAAAGTTGTTCTACCTGCTTTCTGGGCTGAGATGGGGAACCGCTGAATTTTGGACTTGGCTGGTGACGAAATGTTCCAAACACACCCCATGCACAACTCCACCGGGGAAGGTGCCAGACAGGAGTTCTCTTGATAGTTTTTACACTACCTTGGTAGGCAGCTGAAAGGCACCACAAAAGTTGTTCTACCTGCTTTCTGGGCTGAGATGGGGAACAGCTGAATTTTGGACTCGGCTGGTGACCAAATTTTAATAAATACACCCCATGCACAACTCCACTAGCGAAGGTGCTAGGAACGAATTCTGTTGGTAGTTTTTACATTGCTCCGGTAGGCATCAAAAAGACACTACAAAAGTTGTTCTACCTGCTTTCTGGGCTGAGATGGGGAACCGCTGAATTTTGGAGTCGGCCGGTGACAAAATGTTCCAAACACACCCCATGCACAACTCCACCGGGGAAGGTGCCAGACAGGAGTTCTCTTGGTAGTTTTTACATTGCTCCGGTAGGCATCTGAAAGACACCACAAAAGTTGTTCTACCTGCTCTCTGGGCTGAGATGGGGAACCGCTGAATTTTGGAGTCGGCCGGTGACAAAATGTTCCAAACACACCCCATGCACAACTCCACCGGGGAAGGTGCCAGACAGGAGTTCTCCTGGTAGTTTTTACACTACCTTGGTAGGCACCTGAAAGGCACCACAAAAGTTGTTCTTCCTGCTTTCTGGGCTGAGATGGGGAACCGCTGAATTTTGGACTCGGCCGGTGACAAAATGTTCCAAACACACCCCATGCACAACTCCACCGGGGAAGGTGCCAGACAAGAGTTCTCCTGGTAGTTTTTACATTGCTCCGGTAGGCATCTGAAAGACACCACAAAAGTTGTTCTACCTGCTCTCTGGGCTGAGATGGGGAACCGCTGAATTTTGGAGTCGGCCGGTGACAAAATGTTCCAAACACACCCCATGCACAACTCCACCGGGGAAGGTGCCAGACAGGAGTTCTCTTAATAGTTTTTACACTACCTTGGTAGGCATCTGAAAGACACCAGAAAAGTTGTTCTACCTGCTTTCTGGGCTGAGATGGGGAACCGCTGAATTTTGGAGTCGGCCGGTGACAAAATGTTCCAAACACACCCCCTGCACAACTCCACCGGGGAAGGTGCCAGACAGGAGTTCTCTTAGTAGTTTTTACACTACCTTGGTAGGCAGCTGAAAGGCACCACAAAAGTTGTTCTACCTGCTTTCTGGGCTGAGATGGGGAACAGCTGAATTTTGGACTCGGCTGGTGACCAAATTTTAATAAATACACCCCCTGCACAACTCCACTAGCGAAGGTGCCAGGGACGAGTTCTGTTGGTAGTTTTTACATTGCTCCGGTAGGCATCAAAAGGACACCACAAAAGTTGTTCTACCTGCTTTCTGGGCTGAGATGGGGAACCGCTGAATTTTGGACTCGGCCGGTGAAAAAATGTTCCAAACACACCCCATGCACAACTCCACCGGGGAAGGTGCCAGACAGGAGTTCTCCTGGTAGATTTTACATTGCTCCGGTAGGCATCTGAAAGACACCACAAAAGTTGTTCTACCTGCTCTCTGGGCTGAGATGGGGAACCGCTGAATTTTGGAGTCGGCCGGTGACAAAATGTTCCAAACACACCCCATGCACAACTCCACCGGGGAAGGTGCCAGACAGGAGTTCTCCTGGTAGTTTTTACACTACCTTGGTAGGCACCTGAAAGGCACCACAAAAGTTGTTCTTCCTGCTTTCTGGGCTGAGATGGGGAACCGCTGAATTTTGGAGTCAGCCGGTGACAAAATGTTCCAAACACACCCCATGCACAACTCCACCGGGGAAGGTGCCAGACAAGAGTTCTCCTGGTAGTTTTTACATTGCTCCGGTAGGCATCTGAAAGACACCACAAAAGTTGTTCTACCTGCTTTCTGGGCTGAGATGGGGAACCGCTGAATTTTGGACTTGGCTGGTGACCAAATTTTAATAAATACACCCCATGCACAACTCCACTAGCGAAGGTGCCAGGAACGAATTCTGTTGGTAGTTTTTACTTTGCTCCTGTAGGCATCTGAAAGACACCACAAAAGTTGTTCTACCTGCTTTCTGGGCTGAGATGGGGAACCGCTGAATTTTGGAGTCGGCCGGTGACAAAATGTTCCAAACACACCCCATGCACAACTCCACCGGGGAAGGTGCCAGACAGGAGTTCTCTTAGTAGTTTTTACACTACCTTGGTAGGCAGCTGAAAGGCACCACAAAAGTTGTTCTACCTGCTTTCTGGGCTGAGATGGGGAACAGTTGAATTTTGGACTTGGCTGGTGACGAAATGTTCCAAACACACCCCATGCACAACTCCACCGGGGAAGGTGCCAGACAGGAGTTCTTTTGATAGTTTTTACACTACCTTGGTAGGCAGCTGAAAGGCACCACAAAAGTTGTTCTACCTGCTTTCTGGGCTGAGATGGGGAACAGCTGAATTTTGGACTCGGCTGGTGACCAAATTTTAATAAATACACTCCATGCACAACTCCACTAGCGAAGGTGCTAGGAACGAATTCTGTTGGTAGATTTTACATTGCTCTGGTAGGCATCAAGAAGACACTACAAAAGTTGTTCTACCTGCTTTCTGGGCTGAGATGGGGAACCGCTGAATTTTGGACTCGGCCGGTGACAAAATGTTCCAAACACACCCCCTGCACAACTCCACCGGGGAAGGTGCCAGGCAGGAGTTCTCCTGGTAGTTTTTACATTGCTCCGGTAGGCATCTGAAAGACACCACAAAAGTTGTTCTACCTGCTCTCTGGGCTGAGATGGGGAACCGCTGAATTTTGGAGTCGGCCGGTGACAAAATGTTCCAAACACACCCCATGCACAACTCCACCGGGGAAGGTGCCAGACAGGAGTTCTCCTGGTAGTTTTTACACTACCTTGGTAGGCACCTGAAAGGCACCACAAAAGTTGTTCTTCCTGCTTTCTGGGCTGAGATGGGGAACCGCTGAATTTTGGACTCGGCCGGTGACAAAATGTTCCAAACACACCCCATGCACAACTCCACCGGGGAAGGTGCCAGACAGGAGTTCTCTTAATAGTTTTTACACTACCTTGGTAGGCATCTGAAAGACACCACAAAAGTTGTTCTACCTGCTTTCTGGGCTGAGATGGGGAACCGCTGAATTTTGGAGTCGGCCGGTGACAAAATGTTCCAAACACACCCCCTGCACAACTCCACCGGGGAAGGTGCCAGACAGGAGTTCTCTTGGTAGTTTTTACACTACCTTGGTAGGCAGCTGAAAGGCACCACAAAAGTTGTTCTACCTGCTTTCTGGGCTGAGATGGGGAACCGCTGAATTTTGGACTCGGCTGGTGACAAAATTTTAATAAATACACCCCCTGCACAACTCCACTAGCGAAGGTGCCAGGGACGAGTTCTGTTGGTAGTTTTTACATTGCTCCGGTAGGCATCAAAAGGACACCACAAAAGTTGTTCTTCCTGCTTTCTGGGCTGAGATGGGGAACCGCTGAATTTTGGACTCGGCCGGTGACAAAATGTTCCAAACACACCCCATGCACAACTCCACCGGGGAAGGTGCCAGACAGGAGTTCTCCTGGTAGATTTTACATTGCTCCGGTAGGCATCTGAAAGACACCACAAAAGTTGTTCTACCTGCTTTCTGGGCTGAGATGGGTAACCGCTGAATTTTGGAGTCGGCCGGTGACAAAATGTTCCAAACACACCCCATGCACAACTCCACCGGGGAAGGTGCCAGACAGGAGTTCTCCTGGTAGTTTTTACATTGCTCCGGTAGGCATCTGAAAGACACCACAAAAGTTGTTCTACCTGCTTTCTGGGCTGAGATGGGGAACCGCTGAATTTTGGACTTGGCTGGTGACGAAATGTTCCAAACACACCCCATGCACAACTCCACCGGGGAAGGTGCCAGACAGGAGTTCTCTTGATAGTTTTTACACTACCTTGGTAGGCAGCTGAAAGGCACCACAAAAGTTGTTCTACCTGCTTTCTGGGCTGAGATGGGGAACAGCTGAATTTTGGACTCGGCTGGTGACCAAATTTTAATAAATACACCCCATGCACAACTCCACTAGCGAAGGTGCTAGGAACGAATTCTGTTGGTAGTTTTTACATTGCTCCGGTAGGCATCAAAAAGACACTACAAAAGTTGTTCTACCTGCTTTCTGGGCTGAGATGGGGAACCGCTGAATTTTGGAGTCGGCCGGTGACAAAATGTTCCAAACACACCCCATGCACAACTCCACCGGGGAAGGTGCCAGACAGGAGTTCTCTTGGTAGTTTTTACATTGCTCCGGTAGGCATCTGAAAGACACCACAAAAGTTGTTCTACCTGCTCTCTGGGCTGAGATGGGGAACCGCTGAATTTTGGAGTCGGCCGGTGACAAAATGTTCCAAACACACCCCATGCACAACTCCACCGGGGAAGGTGCCAGACAGGAGTTCTCCTGGTAGTTTTTACACTACCTTGGTAGGCACCTGAAAGGCACCACAAAAGTTGTTCTTCCTGCTTTCTGGGCTGAGATGGGGAACCGCTGAATTTTGGACTCGGCCGGTGACAAAATGTTCCAAACACACCCCATGCACAACTCCACCGGGGAAGGTGCCAGACAGGAGTTCTCCTGGTAGTTTTTACATTGCTCCGGTAGGCATCTGAAAGACACCACAAAAGTTGTTCTACCTGCTCTCTGGGCTGAGATGGGGAACCGCTGAATTTTGGAGTCGGCCGGTGACAAAATGTTCCAAACACACCCCATGCACAACTCCACCGGGGAAGGTGCCAGACAGGAGTTCTCTTAATAGTTTTTACACTACCTTGGTAGGCATCTGAAAGACACCAGAAAAGTTGTTCTACCTGCTTTCTGGGCTGAGATGGGGAACCGCTGAATTTTGGAGTCGGCCGGTGACAAAATGTTCCAAACACACCCCCTGCACAACTCCACCGGGGAAGGTGCCAGACAGGAGTTCTCCTGGTAGATTTTACATTGCTCCGGTAGGCATCTGAAAGACACCACAAAAGTTGTTCTACCTGCTTTCTGGGCTGAGATGGGTAACCGCTGAATTTTGGAGTCGGCTGGTGACAAAATGTTCCAAACACACCCCATGCACAACTCCACCGGGGAAGGTGCCAGACAGGAGTTCTCCTGGTAGTTTTTACATTGCTCCGGTAGGCATCTGAAAGACACCACAAAAGTTGTTCTACCTGCTTTCTGGGCTGAGATGGGGAACCGCTGAATTTTGGACTTGGCTGGTGACGAAATGTTCCAAACACACCCCATGCACAACTCCACCGGGGAAGGTGCCAGACAGGAGTTCTCTTGATAGTTTTTACACTACCTTGGTAGGCAGCTGAAAGGCACCACAAAAGTTGTTCTACCTGCTTTCTGGGCTGAGATGGGGAACAGCTGAATTTTGGACTCGGCTGGTGACCAAATTTTAATAAATACACCCCATGCACAACTCCACTAGCGAAGGTGCTAGGAACGAATTCTGTTGGTAGATTTTACATTGCTCCGGTAGGCATCAACAAGACACTACAAAAGTTGTTCTACCTGCTTTCTGGGCTGAGATGGGGAACCGCTGAATTTTGGAGTCGGCCGGTGACAAAATGTTCCAAACACACCCCATGCACAACTCCACCGGGGAAGGTGCCAGACAGGAGTTCTCCTGGTAGTTTTTACATTGCTCCGGTAGGCATCTGAAAGACACCACAAAAGTTGTTCTACCTGCTCTCTGGGCTGAGATGGGGAACCGCTGAATTTTGGACTCGGCCGGTGACAAAATGTTCCAAACACACCCCATGCACAACTCCACCGGGGAAGGTGCCAGACAGGAGTTCTCCTGGTAGTTTTTACACTACCTTGGTAGGCACCTGAAAGGCACCACAAAAGTTGTTCTTCCTGCTTTCTGGGCTGAGATGGGGAACCGCTGAATTTTGGACTCGGCCGGTGACAAAATGTTCCAAACACACCCCATGCACAACTCCACCGGGGAAGGTGCCAGACAGGAGTTCTCCTGGTAGTTTTTACATTGCTCCGGTAGGCATCTGAAAGACACCACAAAAGTTGTTCTACCTGCTTTCTGGGCTGAGATGGGGAACCGCTGAATTTTGGACTTGGCTGGTGACGAAATGTTCCAAACACACCCCATGCACAACTCCACCGGGGAAGGTGCCAGACAGGAGTTCTCTTGATAGTTTTTACACTACCTTGGTAGGCAGCTGAAAGGCACCACAAAAGTTGTTCTACCTGCTTTCTGGGCTGAGATGGGGAACAGCTGAATTTTGGACTCGGCTGGTGACCAAATTTTAATAAATACACCCCATGCACAACTCCACTAGCGAAGGTGCTAGGAACGAATTCTGTTGGTAGTTTTTACATTGCTCCGGTAGGCATCAAAAAGACACTACAAAAGTTGTTCTACCTGCTTTCTGGGCTGAGATGGGGAACCGCTGAATTTTGGAGTCGGCCGGTGACAAAATGTTCCAAACACACCCCATGCACAACTCCACCGGGGAAGGTGCCAGACAGGAGTTCTCCTGGTAGTTTTTACATTGCTCCGGTAGGCATCTGAAAGACACCACAAAAGTTGTTCTACCTGCTCTCTGGGCTGAGATGGGGAACCGCTGAATTTTGGAGTCGGCCGGTGACAAAATGTTCCAAACACACCCCATGCACAACTCCACCGGGGAAGGTGCCAGACAGGAGTTCTCCTGGTAGTTTTTACACTACCTTGGTAGGCACCTGAAAGGCACCACAAAAGTTGTTCTTCCTGCTTTCTGGGCTGAGATGGGGAACCGCTGAATTTTGGACTCGGCCGGTGACAAAATGTTCCAAACACACCCCATGCACAACTCCACCGGGGAAGGTGCCAGACAGGAGTTCTCCTGGTAGTTTTTACATTGCTCCGGTAGGCATCTGAAAGACACCACAAAAGTTGTTCTACCTGCTTTCTGGGCTGAGATGGGGAACCGCTGAATTTTGGAGTCGGCCGGTGACAAAATGTTCCAAACACACCCCATGCACAACTCCACCGGGGAAGGTGCCAGACAGGAGTTCTCTTAATAGTTTTTACACTACCTTGGTAGGCATCTGAAAGACACCAGAAAAGTTGTTCTACCTGCTTTCTGGGCTAGAGATGGGGAACCGCTGAATTTTGGAGTCGGCCGGTGACAAAATGTTCCAAACACACCTCCTGCACAACTCCACCGGGGAAGGTGCCAGACAGGAGTTCTCTTAGTAGTTTTTACACTACCTTGGTAGGCAGCTGAAAGGCACCACAAAAGTTGTTCTACCTGCTTTCTGGGCTGAGATGGGGAACAGCTGAATTTTGGACTTGGCTGGTGACGAAATGTTCCAAACACACCCCATGCACAACTCCACCGGGGAAGGTGCCAGACAGGAGTTCTTTTGATAGTTTTTACACTACCTTGGTAGGCAGCTGAAAGGCACCACAAAAGTTGTTCTACCTGCTTTCTGGGCTGAGATGGGGAACAGCTGAATTTTGGACTCGGCTGGTGACCAAATTTTAATAAATACACTCCATGCACAACTCCACTAGCGAAGGTGCTAGGAACGAATTCTGTTGGTAGATTTTACATTGCTCCGGTAGGCATCAACAAGACACTACAAAAGTTGTTCTACCTGCTTTCTGGGCTGAGATGGGGAACCGCTGAATTTTGGAGTCGGCCGGTGACAAAATGTTCCAAACACACCCCCTGCACAACTCCACCGGGGAAGGTGCCAGGCAGGAGTTCTCCTGGTAGTTTTTACATTGCTCCGGTAGGCATCTGAAAGACACCACAAAAGTTGTTCTACCTGCTCTCTGGGCTGAGATGGGGAACCGCTGAATTTTGGAGTCGGCCGGTGACAAAATGTTCCAAACACACCCCATGCACAACTCCACCGGGGAAGGTGCCAGACAGGAGTTCTCCTGGTAGTTTTTACACTACCTTGGTAGGCACCTGAAAGGCACCACAAAAGTTGTTCTTCCTGCTTTCTGGGCTGAGATGGGGAACCGCTGAATTTTGGACTCGGCCGGTGACAAAATGTTCCAAACACACCCCATGCACAACTCCACCGGGGAAGGTGCCAGACAGGAGTTCTCTTAATAGTTTTTACACTACCTTGGTAGGCATCTGAAAGACACCACAAAAGTTGTTCTACCTGCTTTCTGGGCTGAGATGGGGAACCGCTGAATTTTGGAGTCGGCCGGTGACAAAATGTTCCAAACACACCCCCTGCACAACTCCACCGGGGAAGGTGCCAGACAGGAGTTCTCTTGGTAGTTTTTACACTACCTTGGTAGGCAGCTGAAAGGCACCACAAAAGTTGTTCTACCTGCTTTCTGGGCTGAGATGGGGAACCGCTGAATTTTGGACTCGGCTGGTGACAAAATTTTAATAAATACACCCCCTGCACAACTCCACCAGGGAAGGTGCCAGACAGGAGTTCTCCTGGTAGTTTTTACATTGCTCCGGTAGGCACCTGAAAGGCACCACAAAAGTTGTTCTACCTGCTCTCTGGGCTGAGATGGGGAACCGCTGAATTTTGGACTCGGCCGGTGACAAAATGTTCCAAACACACCCCATGCACAACTCCACCGGGGAAGGTGCCAGACAGGAGTTCTCTTAGTAGTTTTTACACTACCTTGGTAGGCATCTGAAAGACACCAGAAAAGTTGTTCTACCTGCTTTCTGGGCTGAGATGGGGAACCGCTGAATTTTGGAGTCGGCCGGTGACAAAATGTTCCAAACACACCCCATGCACAACTCCACCGGGGAAGGTGCCAGACAGGAGTTCTCCTGGTAGTTTTTACATTGCTCCGGTAGGCATCTGAAAGACACCACAAAAGTTGTTCTACCTGCTTTCTGGGCTGAGATGGGGAACCGCTGAATTTTGGACTTGGCTGGTGACGAAATGTTCCAAACACACCCCATGCACAACTCCACCGGGGAAGGTGCCAGACAGGAGTTCTCTTGATAGTTTTTACACTACCTTGGTAGGCAGCTGAAAGGCACCACAAAAGTTGTTCTACCTGCTTTCTGGGCTGAGATGGGGAACAGCTGAATTTTGGACTCGGCTGGTGACCAAATTTTAATAAATACACCCCATGCACAACTCTACTAGCGAAGGTGCTAGGAACGAATTCTGTTGGTAGTTTTTACATTGCTCCGGTAGGCATCAAAAAGACACTACAAAAGTTGTTCTACCTGCTTTCTGGGCTGAGATGGGGAACCGCTGAATTTTGGAGTCGGCCGGTGACAAAATGTTCCAAACACACCCCATGCACAACTCCACCGGGGAAGGTGCCAGACAGGAGTTCTCTTGGTAGTTTTTACATTGCTCCGGTAGGCATCTGAAAGACACCACAAAAGTTGTTCTACCTGCTCTCTGGGCTGAGATGGGGAACCGCTGAATTTTGGAGTCGGCCGGTGACAAAATGTTCCAAACACACCCCATGCACAACTCCACCGGGGAAGGTGCCAGACAGGAGTTCTCCTGGTAGTTTTTACACTACCTTGGTAGGCACCTGAAAGGCACCACAAAAGTTGTTCTTCCTGCTTTCTGGGCTGAGATGGGGAACCGCTGAATTTTGGACTCGGCCGGTGACAAAATGTTCCAAACACACCCCATGCACAACTCCACCGGGGAAGGTGCCAGACAAGAGTTCTCCTGGTAGTTTTTACATTGCTCCGGTAGGCATCTGAAAGACACCACAAAAGTTGTTCTACCTGCTCTCTGGGCTGAGATGGGGAACCGCTGAATTTTGGAGTCGGCCGGTGACAAAATGTTCCAAACACACCCCATGCACAACTCCACCGGGGAAGGTGCCAGACAGGAGTTCTCTTAATAGTTTTTACACTACCTTGGTAGGCATCTGAAAGACACCAGAAAAGTTGTTCTACCTGCTTTCTGGGCTGAGATGGGGAACCGCTGAATTTTGGAGTCGGCCGGTGACAAAATGTTCCAAACACACCCCATGCACAACTCCACCGGGGAAGGTGCCAGACAGGAGTTCTCCTGGTAGTTTTTACACTACCTTGGTAGGCAGCTGAAAGGCACCACAAAAGTTGTTCTACCTGCTTTCTGGGCTGAGATGGGGAACAGCTGAATTTTGGACTCGGCTGGTGACCAAATTTTAATAAATACACCCCCTGCACAACTCCACTAGCGAAGGTGCCAGGGACGAGTTCTGTTGGTAGTTTTTACATTGCTCCGGTAGGCATCAAAAGGACACCACAAAAGTTGTTCTTCCTGCTTTCTGGGCTGAGATGGGGAACCGCTGAATTTTGGACTCGGCTGGTGACAAAATGTTCCAAACACACCCCATGCACAACTCCACTAGGGAAGGTGCCAGAGAGGAGTTCTCCTGGTAGTTTTTACATTGCTCCGGTAGGCATCTGAAAGACACCACAAAAGTTGTTCTACCTGCTTTCTGGGCTGAGATGGGGAACAGCTGAATTTTGGACTCGGCTGGTGACAAAATGTTCCAAAAACACCCCATGCACAACTCCACCGGGGAAGGTGCCAGAAAGGAGTTCTCCTGGTAGTTTTTACACTACCTTGGTAGGCACCTGAAAGACACCACAAAAGTTGTTTTACCTGCTTTCTGGGCTGAGATGGGGAACAGCTGAATTTTGGAGTCGGCCGGTGACAAAATGTTCCAAACACACCCCCTGCACAACTCCACCGGGGAAGGTGCCAGACAGGAGTTCTCCTGGTAGTTTTTACACTACCTTGGTAGGCACCTGAAAGGCACCACAAAAGTTGTTCTTCCTGCTTTCTGGGCTGAGATGGGGAACCGCTGAATTTTGGACTCGGCCGGTGACAAAATGTTCCAAACACACCCCATGCACAACTCCACCGGGGAAGGTGCCAGACAGGAGTTCTCCTGGTAGATTTTACATTGCTCCGGTAGGCATCTGAAAGACACCACAAAAGTTGTTCTACCTGCTTTCTGGGCTGAGATGGGGAACAGCTGAATTTTGGACTCGGCTGGTGACAAAATGTTCCAAACACACCCCATGCACAACTCCACCGGGGAAGGTGCCAGACAGGAGTTCTCCTGGTAGTTTTTACATTGCTCCGGTAGGCATCTGAAAGACACCACAAAAGTTGTTCTACCTGCTTTCTGGGCTGAGATGGGGAACCGCTGAATTTTGGACTCGGCCGGTGACAAAATGTTCCAAACACACCCCATGCACAACTCCACCGGGGAAGGTGCCAGACAGGAGTTCTCCTGGTAGTTTATACATTGCTCCTGTAGGCATCAAAAGGACACCACAAAAGTTGTTCTTCCTGCTTTCTGGGCTGAGATGGGGAACCGCTGAATTTTGGAGTCGGCCGGTGACAAAATGTTCCAAACACACCCCATGCACAACTCCACCGGGGAAGGTGCCAGACAGGAGTTCTCTTAGCAGTTTTTACACTACCTTGGTAGGCATCTGAAAGACACCAGAAAAGTTGTTCTACCTGCTTTCTGGGCTGAGATGGGGAACCGCTGAATTTTGGAGTCGGCCGGTGACAAAATGTTCCAAACACACCCCCTGCACAACTCCACCGGGGAAGGTGCCAGACAGGAGTTCTCTTAGTAGTTTTTACACTACCTTGGTAGGCAGCTGAAAGGCACCACAAAAGTTGTTCTACCTGCTTTCTGGGCTGAGATGGGGAACAGCTGAATTTTGGACTTGGCTGGTGACGAAATGTTCCAAACACACCCCATGCACAACTCCACCGGGGAAGGTGCCAGACAGGAGTTCTTTTGATAGTTTTTACACTACCTTGGTAGGCAGCTGAAAGGCACCACAAAAGTTGTTCTACCTGCTTTCTGGGCTGAGATGGGGAACAGCTGAATTTTGGACTCGGCTGGTGACCAAATTTTAATAAATACACTCCATGCACAACTCCACTAGCGAAGGTGCTAGGAACGAATTCTGTTGGTAGATTTTACATTGCTCCGGTAGGCATCAACAAGACACTACAAAAGTTGTTCTACCTGCTTTCTGGGCTGAGATGGGGAACCGCTGAATTTTGGAGTCGGCCGGTGACAAAATGTTCCAAACACACCCCCTGCACAACTCCACCGGGGAAGGTGCCAGGCAGGAGTTCTCCTGGTAGTTTTTACATTGCTCCGGTAGGCATCTGAAAGACACCACAAAAGTTGTTCTACCTGCTCTCTGGGCTGAGATGGGGAACCGCTGAATTTTGGAGTCGGCCGGTGACAAAATGTTCCAAACACACCCCATGCACAACTCCACCGGGGAAGGTGCCAGACAGGAGTTCTCCTGGTAGTTTTTACACTACCTTGGTAGGCACCTGAAAGGCACCACAAAAGTTGTTCTTCCTGCTTTCTGGGCTGAGATGGGGAACCGCTGAATTTTGGACTCGGCCGGTGACAAAATGTTCCAAACACACCCCATGCACAACTCCACCGGGGAAGGTGCCAGACAGGAGTTCTCTTAATAGTTTTTACACTACCTTGGTAGGCATCTGAAAGACACCACAAAAGTTGTTCTACCTGCTTTCTGGGCTGAGATGGGGAACCGCTGAATTTTGGAGTCGGCCGGTGACAAAATGTTCCAAACACACGCCCTGCACAACTCCACCGGGGAAGGTGCCAGACAGGAGTTCTCTTGGTAGTTTTTACACTACCTTGGTAGGCAGCTGAAAGGCACCACAAAAGTTGTTCTACCTGCTTTCTGGGCTGAGATGGGGAACCGCTGAATTTTGGACTCGGCTGGTGACAAAATTTTAATAAATACACCCCCTGCACAACTCCACTAGCGAAGGTGCCAGGGACGAGTTCTGTTGGTAGTTTTTACATTGCTCCGGTAGGCATCAAAAGGACACCACAAAAGTTGTTCTTCCTGCTTTCTGGGCTGAGATGGGGAACCGCTGAATTTTGGAGTCGGCCGGTGACAAAATGTTCCAAACACACCCCATGCACAACTCCACCGGGGAAGGTGCCAGACAGGAGTTCTCTTAGCAGTTTTTACACTACCTTGGTAGGCATCTGAAAGACACCAGAAAAGTTGTTCTACCTGCTTTCTGGGCTGAGATGGGGAACCGCTGAATTTTGGAGTCGGCCGGTGACAAAATGTTCCAAACACACCCCCTGCACAACTCCACCGGGGAAGGTGCCAGACAGGAGTTCTCTTAATAGTTTTTACACTACCTTGGTAGGCAGCTGAAAGGCACCACAAAAGTTGTTCTACCTGCTTTCTGGGCTGAGATGGGGAACAGCTGAATTTTGGACTTGGCTGGTGACGAAATGTTCCAAACACACCCCATGCACAACTCCACCGGGGAAGGTGCCAGACAGGAGTTCTTTTGATAGTTTTTACACTACCTTGGTAGGCAGCTGAAAGGCACCACAAAAGTTGTTCTACCTGCTTTCTGGGCTGAGATGGGGAACAGCTGAATTTTGGACTCGGCTGGTGACCAAATTTTAATAAATACACTCCATGCACAACTCCACTAGCGAAGGTGCTAGGAACGAATTCTGTTGGTAGATTTTACATTGCTCCGGTAGGCATCAACAAGACACTACAAAAGTTGTTCTACCTGCTTTCTGGGCTGAGATGGGGAACCGCTGAATTTTGGAGTCGGCCGGTGACAAAATGTTCCAAACACACCCCCTGCACAACTCCACCGGGGAAGGTGCCAGGCAGGAGTTCTCCTGGTAGTTTTTACATTGCTCCGGTAGGCATCTGAAAGACACCACAAAAGTTGTTCTACCTGCTCTCTGGGCTGAGATGGGGAACCGCTGAATTTTGGAGTCGGCCGGTGACAAAATGTTCCAAACACACCCCATGCACAACTCCACCGGGGAAGGTGCCAGACAGGAGTTCTCCTGGTAGTTTTTACACTACCTTGGTAGGCACCTGAAAGGCACCACAAAAGTTGTTCTTCCTGCTTTCTGGGCTGAGATGGGGAACCGCTGAATTTTGGACTCGGCCGGTGACAAAATGTTCCAAACACACCCCATGCACAACTCCACCGGGGAAGGTGCCAGACAGGAGTTCTCTTAATAGTTTTTACACTACCTTGGTAGGCATCTGAAAGACACCACAAAAGTTGTTCTACCTGCTTTCTGGGCTGAGATGGGGAACCGCTGAATTTTGGAGTCGGCCGGTGACAAAATGTTCCAAACACACGCCCTGCACAACTCCACCGGGGAAGGTGCCAGACAGGAGTTCTCTTGGTAGTTTTTACACTACCTTGGTAGGCAGCTGAAAGGCACCACAAAAGTTGTTCTACCTGCTTTCTGGGCTGAGATGGGGAACCGCTGAATTTTGGACTCGGCTGGTGACAAAATTTTAATAAATACACCCCCTGCACAACTCCACTAGCGAAGGTGCCAGGGACGAGTTCTGTTGGTAGTTTTTACATTGCTCCGGTAGGCATCAAAAGGACACCACAAAAGTTGTTCTTCCTGCTTT
Source organism: Falco biarmicus (assembly GCF_023638135.1). Lineage (NCBI taxonomy): Eukaryota > Metazoa > Chordata > Aves > Falconiformes > Falconidae > Falco > Falco biarmicus. The sequence goes on from NW_026611722.1 coordinate 160,802, forward strand.
CTGGGCTGAGATGGGGAACCGCTGAATTTTGGACTCGGCCGGTGACAAAATGTTCCAAACACACCCCATGCACAACTCCACCGGGGAAGGTGCCAGACAGGAGTTCTCCTGGTAGATTTTACATTGCTCCGGTAGGCATCTGAAAGACACCACAAAAGTTGTTCTACCTGCTTTCTGGGCTGAGATGGGGAACCGCTGAATTTTGGAGTCGGCCGGTGACAAAATGTTCCAAACACACCCCATGCACAACTCCACCGGGGAAGGTGCCAGACAGGAGTTCTCCTGGTAGTTTTTACATTGCTCCGGTAGGCATCTGAAAGAAACCACAAAAGTTGTTCTACCTGCTTTCTGGGCTGAGATGGGGAACCGCTGAATTTTGGACTTGGCTGGTGACGAAATGTTCCAAACACACCCCATGCACAACTCCACCGGGGAAGGTGCCAGACAGGAGTTCTCTTGATAGTTTTTACACTACCTTGGTAGGCAGCTGAAAGGCACCACAAAAGTTGTTCTACCTGCTTTCTGGGCTGAGATGGGGAACAGCTGAATTTTGGACTCGGCTGGTGACCAAATTTTAATAAATACACCCCATGCACAACTCCACTAGCGAAGGTGCTAGGAACGAATTCTGTTGGTAGTTTTTACATTGCTCCGGTAGGCATCAAAAAGACACTACAAAAGTTGTTCTACCTGCTTTCTGGGCTGAGATGGGGAACCGCTGAATTTTGGAGTCGGCCGGTGACAAAATGTTCCAAACACACCCCATGCACAACTCCACCGGGGAAGGTGCCAGACAGGAGTTCTCTTGGTAGTTTTTACATTGCTCCGGTAGGCATCTGAAAGACACCACAAAAGTTGTTCTACCTGCTCTCTGGGCTGAGATGGGGAACCGCTGAATTTTGGAGTCGGCCGGTGACAAAATGTTCCAAACACACCCCATGCACAACTCCACCGGGGAAGGTGCCAGACAGGAGTTCTCCTGGTAGTTTTTACACTACCTTGGTAGGCACCTGAAAGGCACCACAAAAGTTGTTCTTCCTGCTTTCTGGGCTGAGATGGGGAACCGCTGAATTTTGGACTCGGCCGGTGACAAAATGTTCCAAACACACCCCATGCACAACTCCACCGGGGAAGGTGCCAGACAAGAGTTCTCCTGGTAGTTTTTACATTGCTCCGGTAGGCATCTGAAAGACACCACAAAAGTTGTTCTACCTGCTCTCTGGGCTGAGATGGGGAACCGCTGAATTTTGGAGTCGGGCCGGTGACAAAATGTTCCAAACACACCCCATGCACAACTCCACCGGGGAAGGTGCCAGACAGGAGTTCTCTTAATAGTTTTTACACTACCTTGGTAGGCATCTGAAAGACACCAGAAAAGTTGTTCTACCTGCTTTCTGGGCTGAGATGGGGAACCGCTGAATTTTGGAGTCGGCCGGTGACAAAATGTTCCAAACACACCCCCTGCACAACTCCACCGGGGAAGGTGCCAGACAGGAGTTCTCTTAGTAGTTTTTACACTACATTGGTAGGCAGCTGAAAGGCACCACAAAAGTTGTTCTACCTGCTTTCTGGGCTGAGATGGGGAACAGCTGAATTTTGGACTCGGCTGGTGACCAAATTTTAATAAATACACCCCCTGCACACCTCCACTAGCGAAGGTGCCAGGGACGAGTTCTCCTGGTAGTTTTTACATTGCTCCGGTAGGCATCAAAAGGACACCACAAAAGTTGTTCTTCCTGCTTTCTGGGCTGAGATGGGGAACCGCTGAATTTTGGACTCGGCCGGTGAAAAAATGTTCCAAACACACCCCATGCACAACTCCACCGGGGAAGGTGCCAGACAGGAGTTCTCCTGGTAGATTTTACATTGCTCCGGTAGGCATCTGAAAGACACCACAAAAGTTGTTCTACCTGCTTTCTGGGCTGAGATGGGGAACAGCTGAATTTTGGACTCGGCTGGTGACAAAATGTTCCAAAAACATCCCATGCACAACTCCACCGGGGAAGGTGCCAGAAAGGAGTTCTCCTGGTAGTTTTTACACTACCTTGGTAGGCACCTGAAAGACACCACAAAAGTTGTTTTACCTGCTTTCTGGGCTGAGATGGGGAACAGCTGAATTTTGGAGTCGGCCGGTGACAAAATGTTCCAAACACACCCCCCTGCACAACTCCACCGGGGAAGGTGCGAGACAGGAGTTCTCTTAGTAGTTTTTACACTACCTTGGTACGCACCTGAAAGGCACCACAAAAGTTGTTCTACCTGCTTTCTGGGCTGTGATGGGGAACAGCTGAATTTTGGACTCGGCTGGTGACAAAATGTTCCAAACACACCCCATGCACAACTCCACCGGGGAAGGTGCCAGACAGGAGTTCTCTTGGTAGTTTTTACACTACCTTGGTAGGCATTTGAAAGGCACCACAAAAGTTGTTCTACCTGCTTTCTGGGCTGAGATGGGGAATCGCTGAATTTTGGACTCGGCTGGTGACAAAATGTTCCAAACACACCCCATGCACAACTCCACCGGGGAAGGTGCCAGACAGGAGTTCTCCTGGTAGTTTTTACATTGCTCCAGTAGGCATCTGAAAGACACCACAAAAGTTGTTCTACCTGCTTTCTGGGCTGAGATGGGGAACCGCTGAATTTTGGACTTGGCCGGTGAAAAAATGTTCCAAAGACACCCCATGCACAACTCCACCGGGGAAGGTGCCAGACAGGAGTTCTCTTAATAGTTTTTACACTACCTTGGTAGGCAGCTGAAAGGCACCACAAAAGTTGTTCTACCTGCTTTCTGGGCTGAGATGGGGAATCGCTGAATTTTGGACTCGGCTGGTGACCAAATTTTAATAAATACACCCCATGCACAACTCCACTAGCGAAGGTGCTAGGAACGAATTCTGTTGGTAGTTTTTACATTGCTCCGGTAGGCATCAACAAGACACTACAAAAGTTGTTCTACCTGCTTTCTGGGCTGAGATGGGGAATCGCTGAATTTTGGACTCGGCCGGTGACAAAATGTTCCAAACACACCCCATGCACAACTCCACTAGCGAAGGTGCCAGACAGGAGTTCTCCTGGTAGATTTTACATTGCTCCGGTAGGCATCTGAAAGACACCACAAAAGTTGTTCTACCTGCTCTCTGGGCTGAGATGGGGAACCGCTGAATTTTGGAGTCGGCCGGGTGACAAAATGTTCCAAACACACCCCATGCACAACTCCACCGGGGAAGGTGCCAGACAGGAGTTCTCTTAATAGTTTTTACACTACCTTGGTAGGCATCTGAAAGACACCACAAAAGTTGTTCTACCTGCTTTCTGGGCTGAGATGGGGAACCGCTGAATTTTGGAGTCAGCCGGTGACAAAATGTTCCAAACACACCCCCTGCACAACTCCACCGGGGAAGGTGCCAGACAGGAGTTCTCCTGGTAGTTTTTACACTACCTTGGTAGGCAGCTGAAAGGCACCACAAAAGTTGTTCTACCTGCTTTCTGGGCTGAGATGGGGAACCGCTGAATTTTGGACTTGGCTGGTGACGAAATGTTCCAAACACACCCCATGCACAACTCCACCGGGGAAGGTGCCAGACAGGAGTTCTCTTGATAGTTTTTACACTACCTTGGTAGGCACCTGAAAGGCACCACAAAAGTTGTTCTACCTGCTTTCTGGGCTGAGATGGGGAACAGCTGAATTTTGGACTCGGCTGGTGACCAAATTTTAATAAATACACCCCATGCACAACTCCACTAGCGAAGGTGCTAGGAACGAATTCTGTTGGTAGTTTTTACATTGCTCCGGTAGGCATCAAAAAGACACTACAAAAGTTGTTCTACCTGCTTTCTGGGCTGAGATGGGGAACCGCTGAATTTTGGAGTCGGCCGGTGACAAAATGTTCCAAACACACCCCATGCACAACTCCACCGGGGAAGGTGCCAGACAGGAGTTCTCTTGGTAGTTTTTACATTGCTCCGGTAGGCATCTGAAAGACACCACAAAAGTTGTTCTACCTGCTCTCTGGGCTGAGATGGGGAACCGCTGAATTTTGGAGTCGGCCGGTGACAAAATGTTCCAAACACACCCCATGCACAACTCCACCGGGGAAGGTGCCAGACAGGAGTTCTCCTGGTAGTTTTTACACTACCTTGGTAGGCACCTGAAAGGCACCACAAAAGTTGTTCTTCCTGCTTTCTGGGCTGAGATGGGGAACCGCTGAATTTTGGACTCGGCCGGTGACAAAATGTTCCAAACACACCCCATGCACAACTCCACCGGGGAAGGTGCCAGACAAGAGTTCTCCTGGTAGTTTTTACATTGCTCCGGTAGGCATCTGAAAGACACCACAAAAGTTGTTCTACCTGCTCTCTGGGCTGAGATGGGGAACCGCTGAATTTTGGAGTCGGCCGGTGACAAAATGTTCCAAACACACCCCCTGCACAACTCCACCGGGGAAGGTGCCAGACAGGAGTTCTCTTAATAGTTTTTACACTACCTTGGTAGGCATCTGAAAGACACCAGAAAAGTTGTTCTACCTGCTTTCTGGGCTGAGATGGGGAACCGCTGAATTTTGGAGTCGGCCGGTGACAAAATGTTCCAAACACACCCCCTGCACAACTCCACCGGGGAAGGTGCCAGACAGGAGTTGTCTTAGTAGTTTTTACACTACCTTGGTAGGCAGCTGAAAGGCACCACAAAAGTTGTTCTACCTGCTTTCTGGGCTGAGATGGGGAACAGCTGAATTTTGGAGTCGGCTGGTGACCAAATTTTAATAAATACACCCCCTGCACAACTCCACTAGCGAAGGTGCCAGGGACGAGTTCTGTTGGTAGTTTTTACATTGCTCCGGTAGGCATCAAAAGGACACCACAAAAGTTGTTCTTCCTGCTTTCTGGGCGGGAACCGCTGAATTTTGGACTCGGCCGGTGAAAAAATGTTCCAAACACACCCCATGCACAACTCCACCGGGGAAGGTGCCAGACAGGAGTTCTCCTGGTAGATTTTACATTGCTCCGGTAGGCATCTGAAAGACACCACAAAAGTTGTTCTACCTGCTTTCTGGGCTGAGATGGGGAACAGCTGAATTTTGGACTCGGCTGGTGACAAAATGTTCCAAAAACACCCCATGCACAACTCCACCGGGGAAGGTGCCAGAAAGGAGTTCTCTTAGTAGTTTTTACACTACCTTGGTAGGCACCTGAAAGACACCACAAAAGTTGTTTTACCTGCTTTCTGGGCTGAGATGGGGAACCGCTGAATTTTGGACTCGGCCGGTGACAAAATGTTCCAAACACACCCCCTGCACAACTCCACCGGGGAAGGTGCGAGACAGGAGTTCTCTTGGTAGTTTTTACACTACCTTGGTAGGCATTTGAAAGGCACGACAAAAGTTGTTCTACCTGCTTTCTGGGCTGAGATGGGGAATCGCTGAATTTTGGACTCGGCTGGTGACAAAATGTTCCAAACACACCCCATGCACAACTCCACCGGGGAAGGTGCCAGACAGGAGTTCTCCTGGTAGTTTTTACATTGCTCCAGTAGGCATCTGAAAGACACCACAAAAGTTGTTCTACCTGCTTTCTGGGCTGAGATGGGGAACCTCTGAATTTTGGACTTGGCCGGTGAAAAAATGTTCCAAACACACCCCATGCACAACTCCACCGGGGAAGGTGCCAGACAGGAGTTCTCTTAATAGTTTTTACACTACCTTGGTAGGCAGCTGAAAGGCACCACAAAAGTTGTTCTACCTGCTTTCTGGGCTGAGATGGGGAATCGCTGAATTTTGGACTCGGCTGGTGACCAAATTTTAATAAATACACCCCATGCACAACTCCACTAGCGAAGGTGCTAGGAACGAATTCTGTTGGTAGTTTTTACATTGCTCCGGTAGGCATCAACAAGACACTACAAAAAGTTGTTCTACCTGCTTTCTGGGCTGAGATGGGGAATCGCTGAATTTTGGACTCGGCCGGTGACAAAATGTTCCAAACACACCCCATGCACAACTCCACCGGGGAAGGTGCCAGACAGGAGTTCTCCTGGTAGTTTTTTACATTGCTCCGGTAGGCATCTGAAAGACACCACAAAAGTTGTTCTACCTGCTTTCTGGGCCTGAGATGGGGAACCCGCTGAATTTTGGAGTCGGCCGGTGACAAAATGTTCCAAACACACCCCATGCACAACTCCACCGGGGAAGGTGCCAGACAGGAGTTCTCTTAATAGTTTTTACACTACCTTGGTAGGCATCTGAAAGACACCAGAAAAGGTTGTTCTACCTGCTTTCTGGGCTGAGATGGGGGAACCGCTGAATTTTGGAGTCAGCCGGTGACAAAATGTTCCAAACACACCCCCTGCACAACTCCACCGGGGAAGGTGCCAGACAGGAGTTCTCCTGGTAGTTTTTACACTACCTTGGTAGGCAGCTGAAAGGCACCACAAAAGTTGTTCTACCTGCTTTCTGGGCTGAGATGGGGAACCGCTGAATTTTGGACTTGGCTGGTGACGAAATGTTCCAAACACACCCCTGCACAACTCCACCGGGGAAGGTGCCAGACAGGAGTTCTCTTGATAGTTTTTACACTACCTTGGTAGGCACCTGAAAGGCACCACAAAAGTTGTTCTACCTGCTTTCTGGGCTGAGATGGGGAACAGCTGAATTTTGGACTCGGCTGGTGACCAAATTTTAATAAATACACCCCATGCACAACTCCACTAGCGAAGGTGCTAGGAACGAATTCTGTTGGTAGTTTTTACATTGCTCCGGTAGGCATCAACAAGACACTACAAAAGTTGTTCTACCTGCTTTCTGGGCTGAGATGGGGAACCGCTGAATTTTTGGAGTCGGCCGGTGACAAAATGTTCCAAACACACCCCATGCACAACTCCACCGGGGAAGGTGCCAGACAGGAGTTCTCCTGGTAGTTTTTACATTGCTCTGGTAGGCATCTGAAAGACACCACAAAAGTTGTTCTACCTGCTCTCTGGGCTGAGATGGGGAACCGCTGAATTTTGGAGTCGGCTGGTGACAAAATGTTCCAAACACACCCCATGCACAACTCCACCGGGGAAGGTGCCAGACAGGAGTTCTCCTGGTAGTTTTTACATTGCTCTGGTAGGCATCTGAAAGACACCACAAAAGTTGTTCTACCTGCTTTCTGGGCTGAGATGGGGAACCGCTGAATTTTGGAGTCGGCCGGTGACAAAATGTTCCAAAGACACCCCATGCACAACTCCACCGGGGAAGGTGCCAGACAGGAGTTCTCCTGGTAGTTTTTACATTGCTCCAGTAGGCATCTGAAAGACACCACAAAAGTTGTTCTACCTGCTTTCTGGGCTGAGATGGGGAACCGCTGAATTTTGGACTCGGCTGGTGACAAAATTTTAATAAATACACCCCCTGCACAACTCCACTAGCGAAGGTGCCAGGGACGAGTTCTGTTGGTAGTTTTTACATTGCTCCGGTAGGCATCAAAAGGACACCACAAAAGTTGTTCTACCTGCTTTCTGGGCTGAGATGGGGAACCGCTGAATTTTGGACTCGGCCGGTGACAAAATGTTCCAAACACACCCCATGCACAACTCCACCGGGGAAGGTGCCAGACAGGAGTTCTCCTGGTAGATTTTACATTGCTCCGGTAGGCATCTGAAAGACACCACAAAAGTTGTTCTACCTGCTTTCTGGGCTGAGATGGGGAACCGCTGAATTTTGGACTCGGCCAGTGACAAAATGTTCCAAACACACCCCATGCACAACTCCACCGGGGAAGGTGCCAGAAAGGAGTTCTCCTGGTAGTTTTTACATTGCTCCTGTAGGCATCTGAAAGACACCAGAAAAGTTGTTCTACCTGCTTTCTGGGCTGAGATGGGGAACCGCTGAATTTTGGACTTGGCTGGTGACGAAATGTTCCAAACACACCCCATGCACAACTCCACCGGGGAAGGTGCCAGACAGGAGTTCTCTTGATAGTTTTTAGACTACCTTGGTAGGCACCTGAAAGGCACCACAAAAGTTGTTCTACCTGCTTTCTGGGCTGAGATGGGGAACAGCTGAATTTTGGACTCGGCTGGTGACCAAATTTTAATAAATACACCCCATGCACAACTCCACTAGCGAAGGTGCTAGGAACGAATTCTGTTGGTAGTTTTTACATTGCTCCGGTAGGCATCAACAAGACACTACAAAAGTTGTTCTACCTGCTTTCTGGGCTGAGATGGGGAACCGCTGAATTTTGGAGTCGGCCGGTGACAAAATGTTCCAAACACACCCCATGCACAACTCCACCGGGGAATGTGCCAGACAGGAGTTCTCTTAATAGTTTTTACACTACCTTGGTAGGCACCTGAAAGGCACCAAAAAAGTTGTTCTTCCTACTTTCTGGGCTGAGATGGGGAACCGCTGAATTTTGGAGTCGGCTGGTGACAAAATGTTCCAAACACACCCCCTGCACAACTCCACCGGGGAAGGTGCCAGACAGGAGTTCTCCTGGTAGTTTTTACATTGCTCTGGTAGGCAGCTGAAAGGCACCACAAAAGTTGTTCTACCTGCTTTCTGGGCTGAGATGGGGAACCGCTGAATTTTGGAGTCGGCCGGTGACAAAATGTTCCAAACACACCCCATGCACAACTCCACCGGGGAAGGTGCCAGACAGGAGTTCTCCTGGTAGTTTTTACATTGCTCCAGTAGGCATCTGAAAGACACCACAAAAGTTGTTCTACCTGCTTTCTGGGCTGAGATGGGGAACCGCTGAATTTTGGACTCGGCTGGTGACAAAATTTTAATAAATACACCCCCTGCACAACTCCACTAGCGAAGGTGCCAGGGACGAGTTCTGTTGGTAGTTTTTACATTGCTCCGGTAGGCATCAAAAGGACACCACAAAAGTTGTTCTACCTGCTTTCTGGGCTGAGATGGGGAACCGCTGAATTTTGGACTCGGCCGGTGACAAAATGTTCCAAACACACCCCATGCACAACTCCACCGGGGAAGGTGCCAGACAGGAGTTCTCCTGGTAGATTTTACATTGCTCCGGTAGGCATCTGAAAGACACCACAAAAGTTGTTCTACCTGCTTTCTGGGCTGAGACGGGTAACCGCTGAATTTTGGACTCGGCCAGTGACAAAATGTTCCAAACACACCCCATGCACAACTCCACCGGGGAAGGTGCCAGAAAGGAGTTCTCCTGGTAGTTTTTACATTGCTCCTGTAGGCATCTGAAAGACACCAGAAAAGTTGTTCTACCTGCTTTCTGGGCTGAGATGGGGAACCGCTGAATTTTGGACTTGGCTGGTGACGAAATGTTCCAAACACACCCCATGCACAACTCCACCGGGGAAGGTGCCAGACAGGAGTTCTCTTGATAGTTTTTAGACTACCTTGGTAGGCACCTGAAAGGCACCACAAAAGTTGTTCTACCTGCTCTCTGGGCTGAGATGGGGAACCGCTGAATTTTGGAGTCGGCTGGTGACCAAATTTTAATAAATACACCCCATGCACAACTCCACTAGCGAAGGTGCTAGGAACGAATTCTGTTGGTAGTTTTTACATTGCTCCGGTAGGCATCAACAAGACACTACAAAAGTTGTTCTACCTGCTTTCTGGGCTGAGATGGGGAACCGCTGAATTTTGGAGTCGGCCGGTGACAAAATGTTCCAAACACACCCCATGCACAACTCCACCGGGGAATGTGCCAGACAGGAGTTCTCTTAATAGTTTTTACACTACCTTGGTAGGCACCTGAAAGGCACCAAAAAAGTTGTTCTTCCTACTTTCTGGGCTGAGATGGGGAACCGCTGAATTTTGGAGTCGGCTGGTGACAAAATGTTCCAAACACACCCCATGCACAACTCCACCGGGGAAGGTGCCAGACAGGAGTTCTCCTGGTAGTTTTTACATTGCTCCAGTAGGCATCTGAAAGACACCACAAAAGTTGTTCTACCTGCTTTCTGGGCTGAGATGGGGAACCGCTGAATTTTGGACTCGGCCGGTGACAAAATGTTCCAAACACACCCCATGCACAACTCCACCGGGGAAGGTGCCAGACAGGAGTTCTCCTGGTAGATTTTACATTGCTCCGGTAGGCATCTGAAAGACACCACAAAAGTTGTTCTACCTGCTTTCTGGGCTGAGACGGGTAACCGCTGAATTTTGGACTCGGCCAGTGACAAAATGTTCCAAACACACCCCATGCACAACTCCACCGGGGAAGGTGCCAGAAAGGAGTTCTCCTGGTAGTTTTTACATTGCTCCTGTAGGCATCTGAAAGACACCAGAAAAGTTGTTCTACCTGCTTTCTGGGCTGAGATGGGGAACCGCTGAATTTTGGACTTGGCTGGTGACGAAATGTTCCAAACACACCCCATGCACAACTCCACCGGGGAAGGTGCCAGACAGGAGTTCTCTTGATAGTTTTTAGACTACCTTGGTAGGCACCTGAAAGGCACCACAAAAGTTGTTCTACCTGCTCTCTGGGCTGAGATGGGGAACCGCTGAATTTTGGAGTCGGCTGGTGACCAAATTTTAATAAATACACCCCATGCACAACTCCACTAGCGAAGGTGCTAGGAACGAATTCTGTTGGTAGTTTTTACATTGCTCCGGTAGGCATCAACAAGACACTACAAAAGTTGTTCTACCTGCTTTCTGGGCTGAGATGGGGAACCGCTGAATTTTGGAGTCGGCCGGTGACAAAATGTTCCAAACACACCCCATGCACAACTCCACCGGGGAATGTGCCAGACAGGAGTTCTCTTAATAGTTTTTACACTACCTTGGTAGGCACCTGAAAGGCACCAAAAAAGTTGTTCTTCCTACTTTCTGGGCTGAGATGGGGAACCGCTGAATTTTGGAGTCGGCTGGTGACAAAATGTTCCAAACACACCCCATGCACAACTCCACCGGGGAAGGTGCCAGACAGGAGTTCTCCTGGTAGTTTTTACATTGCTCCAGTAGGCATCTGAAAGACACCACAAAAGTTGTTCTACCTGCTTTCTGGGCTGAGATGGGGAACCGCTGAATTTTGGAGTCGGCCGGTGACAAAATGTTCCAAACACACCCCATGCACAACTCCACCGGGGAAGGTGCCAGACAGGAGTTCTCCTGGTAGTTTTTACATTGCTCTGGTAGGCATCTGAAAGACACCACAAAAGTTGTTCTACCTGCTTTCTGGGCTGAGATGGGGAACCGCTGAATTTTGGAGTCGGCCGGTGACAAAATGTTCCAAACACACCCCATGCACAACTCCACCGGGGAAGGTGCCAGACAGGAGTTCTCTTGGTAGTTTTTACACTACCTTGGTAGGCAGCTGAAAGGCACCACAAAAGTTGTTCTACCTGCTTTCTGGGCTGAGATGGGGAACAGCTGAATTTTGGACTCGGCTGGTGACAAAATTTTAATAAATACACCCCCTGCACAACTCCACTAGCGAAGGTGCCAGGGACGAGTTCTGTTGGTAGTTTTTACATTGCTCCGGTAGGCATCAAAAGGACACCACAAAAGTTGTTCTTCCTGCTTTCTGGGCTGAGATGGGGAACCGCTGAATTTTGGACTCGGCCGGTGACAAAATGTTCCAAACACACCCCATGCACAACTCCACCGGGGAAGGTGCCAGACAGGAGTTCTCCTGGTAGTTTTTACATTGCTCTGGTAGGCATCTGAAAGACACCACAAAAATTGTTCTACCTGCTTTCTGGGCTGAGATGGGGAACCGCTGAATTTTGGAGTCGGCCGGTGACAAAATGTTCCAAACACACCCCATGCACAACTCCACCGGGGAAGGTGCCAGACAGGAGTTCTCCTGGTAGATTTTACATTGCTCCGGTAGGCATCTGAAAGACACCACAAAAGTTGTTCTACCTGCTTTCTGGGCTGAGACGGGTAACCGCTGAATTTTGGACTCGGCCAGTGACAAAATGTTCCAAACACACCCCATGCACAACTCCACCGGGGAAGGTGCCAGAAAGGAGTTCTCCTGGTAGTTTTTACATTGCTCCGGTAGGCATCTGAAAGACACCAGAAAAGTTGTTCTACCTGCTTTCTGGGCTGAGATGGGGAACCGCTGAATTTTGGACTTGGCTGGTGACGAAATGTTCCAAACACACCCCATGCACAACTCCACCGGGGAAGGTGCCAGACAGGAGTTCTCTTGATAGTTTTTACACTACCTTGGTAGGCAGCTGAAAGGCACCACAAAAGTTGTTCTACCTGCTTTCTGGGCTGAGATGGGGAACCGCTGAATTTTGGACTCGGCTGGTGACAAAATTTTAATAAATACACCCCCTGCACAACTCCACTAGCGAAGGTGCCAGGGACGAGTTCTGTTGGTAGTTTTTACATTGCTCCGGTAGGCATCAAAAGGACACCACAAAAGTTGTTCTTCCTGCTTTCTGGGCTGAGATGGGGAACCGCTGAATTTTGGACTCGGCCGGTGACAAAATGTTCCAAACACACCCCATGCACAACTCCACCGGGGAAGGCGCCAGACAGGAGTTCTCCTGGTAGTTTTTACATTGCTCTGGTAGGCATCTGAAAGACACCACAAAAGTTGTTCTACCTGCTTTCTGGGCTGAGATGGGGAACCGCTGAATTTTGGAGTCGGCCGGTGACAAAATGTTCCAAACACACCCCATGCACAACTCCACCGGGGAAGGTGCCAGACAGGAGTTCTCCTGGTAGTTTTTACATTGCTCTGGTAGGCATCTGAAAGACACCACAAAAGTTGTTCTACCTGCTTTCTGGGCTGAGATGGGGAACAGCTGAATTTTGGACTCGGCTGGTGACAAAATTTTAATAAATACACCCCCTGCACAACTCCACTAGCGAAGGTGCCAGGGACGAGTTCTGTTGGTAGTTTTTACATTGCTCCGGTAGGCATCAAAAGGACACCACAAAAGTTGTTCTTCCTGCTTTCTGGGCTGAGATGGGGAACCGCTGAATTTTGGACTCGGCCGGTGACAAAATGTTCCAAACACACCCCATGCACAACTCCACCGGGGAAGGTGCCAGACAGGAGTTCTCCTGGTAGATTTTACATTGCTCCGGTAGGCATCTGAAAGACACCACAAAAGTTGTTCTACCTGCTTTCTGGGCTGAGACGGGTAACCGCTGAATTTTGGACTCGGCCAGTGACAAAATGTTCCAAACACACCCCATGCACAACTCCACCGGGGAAGGTGCCAGAAAGGAGTTCTCCTGGTAGTTTTTACATTGCTCCGGTAGGCATATGAAAGACACCACAAAAGTTGTTCTACCTGCTTTCTGGGCTGAGATGGGGAACCGCTGAATTTTGGACTTGGCTGGTGACGAAATGTTCCAAACACACCCCATGCACAACTCCACCGGGGAAGGTGCCAGACAGGAGTTCTCTTGATAGTTTTTACACTACCTTGGTAGGCAGCTGAAAGGCACCACAAAAGTTGTTCTACCTGCTTTCTGGGCTGAGATGGGGAACAGCTGAATTTTGGACTCGGCTGGTGACCAAATTTTAATAAATACACCCCATGCACAACTCCACTAGCGAAGGTGCTAGGAACGAATTCTGTTGGTAGTTTTTACATTGCTCCGGTAGGCATCAACAAGACACTACAAAAGTTGTTCTACCTGCTTTCTGGGCTGAGATGGGGAACCGCTGAATTTTGGACTCGGCTGGTGACAAAATGTTCCAAACACACCCCATGCACAACTCCACTATCGAAGATGCCAGACAGGAGTTCTCCTGGTAGTTTTTACATTGCTCCGGTAGGCATCTGAAAGACACCACAAAAGTTGTTCTACCTGCTTTCTGGGCTGAGATGGGGAACCGCTGAATTTTGGAGTCGGCCGGTGACAAAATGTTCCAAACACACCCCATGCACAACTCCACTAGCGAAGGTGCCAGACAGGAGTTCTCCTGGTAGTTTTTACACTACCTTGGTAGGCATCTGAAAGGCACCACAAAAGTTGTTCTACCTGCTTTCTGGGCTGAGATGGGGAACCGCTGAATTTTGGACTCGGCTGGTGACAAAATGTTCCAAACACACCCCATGCACAACTCCACCGGGGAAGGTGCCAGACAGGAGTTCTCCTGGTAGTTTTTACATTGCTCCGGTAGGCATCTGAAAGACACCACAAAAGTTGTTCTACCTGCTTTCTGGGCTGAGATGGGGAACCGCTGAATTTTGGACTCGGCCGGTGACAAAATGTTCCAAAGACACCCCATGCACAACTCCACCGGGGAAGGTGCCAGACAGGAGTTCTCCTGGTAGTTTTTACATTGCTCTGGTAGGCATCTGAAAGACACCACAAAAGTTGTTCTACCTGCTTTCTGGGCTGAGATGGGGAACCGCTGAATTTTGGAGTCGGCCGGTGACAAAATGTTCCAAACACACCCCCTGCACAACTCCACCGGGGAAGGTGCCAGACAGGAGTTCTCTTGGTAGTTTTTACACTACCTTGGTAGGCAGCTGAAAGGCACCACAAAAGTTGTTCTACCTGCTTTCTGGGCTGAGATGGGGAACAGCTGAATTTTGGACTCGGCTGGTGACAAAATTTTAATAAATACACCCCCTGCACAACTCCACTAGCGAAGGTGCCAGGGACGAGTTCTGTTGGTAGTTTTTACATTGCTCCGGTAGGCATCAAAAGGACACCACAAAAGTTGTTCTTCCTGCTTTCTGGGCTGAGATGGGGAACCGCTGAATTTTGGACTCGGCCGGTGACAAAATGTTCCAAACACACCCCATGCACAACTCCACCGGGGAAGGTGCCAGACAGGAGTTCTCTTAGTAGTTTTTACACTACCTTGGTAGGCATCTGAAAGACACCACAAAAGTTGTTCTTCCTGCTTTCTGGGCTGAGATGGGGAACCGCTGAATTTTGGAGTCGGCTGGTGACAAAATTTTAATAAATACACCCCATGCACGACTCCACTAGCGAAGGTGCCAGGAACGAATTCTGTTGGTAGTTTTTACATTGCTCCGGTAGGCATCAAAAAGACACTACAAAAGTTGTTCTACCTGCTTTCTGGGCTGAGATGGGGAACCGCTGAATTTTGGAGTCGGCCGGTGACAAAATGTTCCAAAGACACCCCATGCACAACTCCACCGGGGAAGGTGCCAGGGACGAATTCTGGTGGTAGTTTTTACATTGCTCCGGTAGGCATCTGAAAGACACCACAAAAGTTGTTCTACCTGCTCTCTGGGCTGAGATGGGGAACCGCTGAATTTTGGAGTCGGCCGGTGACAAAATGTTCCAAACACACCCCATGCACAACTCCACCGGGGAAGGTGCCAGACAGGAGTTCTCTTAATATTTTTTACGCTACCTTGGTAGGCATTTGAAAGGCACGACAAAAGTTGTTCTACCTGCTTTCTGGGCTGAGATGGGGAACCGCTGAATTTTGGACTCGGCTGTTGACAAAATGTTCCAAACACACCCCATGCACAACTCCACCGGGGAAGGTGCCAGACAGGAGTTCTCCTGGTAGTTTTTACATTGCTCCGGTAGGCATCTGAAAGGCACCACAAAAGTTGTTCTACCTGCTTTCTGGGCTGAGATGGGGAACCGCTGAATTTTGGAGTCGGCTGGTGACGAAATGTTCCAAACACACCCCATGCACAACTCCACCGGGGAAGGTGCCAGACAAGAGTTCTCTTGATAGTTTTTACACTACCTTGGTAGGCAGCTGAAAGGCACAACAAAAGTTGTTCTACCTGCTTTCTGGGCTGAGATGGGGAACAGCTGAATTTTGGATTCGGCTGGTGACAAAATGTTCCAAACACACCCCATGCACAACTCCACCGGGGAAGGTGCCAGACAGGAGTTCTCTTAGTAGTTTTTACACTACCTTGGTAGGCAGCTGAAAGGCACCACAAAAGTTGTTCTACCTGCTTTCGGGGCTGAGATGGGGAACCGCTGAATTTTGGAGTCGGCCGGTGACAAAATTTTAAAAAATACACCCCCTGCACAACTCCACTAGCGAAGGTGCCAGGGACGAGTTCTGTTGGTAGTTTTTACATTGCTCCGGTAGGCATCAAAAGGACACCACAAAAGTTGTTCTTCCTGCTTTCTGGGCTGAGATGGGGAACCGCTGAATTTTGGACTCGGCCGGTGACAAAATGTTCCAAACACACCCCATGCACAACTCCACCGGGGAAGGTGCCAGACAGGAGTTCTCCAGGTAGATTTTACATTGCTCCGGTAGGCACCTGAAAGACACCACAAAAGTTGTTTTACCTGCTTTCTGGGCTGAGATGGGGAACAGCTGAATTTTGGAGTCGGCCGGTGACAAAATGTTCCAAACACACCCCATGCACAACTCCACCGGGGAAGGTGCCAGACAGGAGTTCTCTTAGTAGTTTTTACACTACCTTGGTAGGCACCTGAAAGGCACCACAAAAGTTGTTCTACCTGCTTTCTGGGCTGTGATGGGGAACAGCTGAATTTTGGACTCGGCTGGTGACAAAATGTTCCAAACACACCCCATGCACAACTCCACCGGGGAAGGTGCCAGACAGGAGTTCTCTTGGTAGTTTTAACACTACCTTGGTAGGCATTTGAAAGGCACGACAAAAGTTGTTCTACCTGCTTTCTGGGCTGAGATGGGGAATAGCTGAATTTTGGACTCGGCCGGTGACAAAATGTTCCAAACACACCCCATGCACAACTCCACCGGGGAAGGTGCCAGACAGGAGTTCTCCTGGTAGTTTTTACATTGCTCCGGTAGGCATCTGAAAGACACCACAAAAGTTGTTCTACCTGCTTTCTGGGCTGTGATGGGGAACAGCTGAATTTTGGACTCGGCTGGTGACAAAATGTTCCAAACACACCCCATGCACAACTCCACCGGGGAAGGTGCCAGACAGGAGTTCTCTTGGTAGTTTTTACACTACCTTGGTAGGCATTTGAAAGGCACGACAAAAGTTGTTCTACCTGCTCTCTGGGCTGAGATGGGGAATATCTGAATTTTGGAGTCAGCCGGTGACAAAATGTTCCAAACACACCCCATGCACAACTCCACCGGGGAAGGTGCCAGACAGGAGTTCTCTTAATAGTTTTTACACTACCTTGGTAGGCATCTGAAAGACACCACAAAAGTTGTTCTACCTGCTTTCTGGGCTGAGATGGGGAACCGCTGAATTTTGGAGTCGGCCGGTGACAAAATGTTCCAAACACACCCCATGCACAACTCCACCGGGGAAGGTGCCAGGCAGGAGTTCTCTTGGTAGTTTTTACACTACCTTGGTAGGCAGCTGAAAGGCACCACAAAAGTTGTTCTACCTGCTTTCTGGGCTGAGATGGGGAACCGCTGAATTTTGGACTCGGCTGGTGACAAAATTTTAATAAATACACCCCCTGCACAACTCCACTAGCGAAGGTGCCAGGGACGAGTTCTGTTGGTAGTTTTTACATTGCTCCGGTAGGCATCAAAAGGACACCACAAAAGTTGTTCTTCCTGCTTTCTGGGCTGAGATGGGGAACCGCTGAATTTTGGACTCGGCCGGCGACAAAATGTTCCAAACACACCCCATGCACAACTCCACCGGGGAAGGTGCCAGACAGGAGTTCTCCTGGTAGATTTTACATTGCTCCGGTAGGCATCTGAAAGACACCACAAAAGTTGTTCTACCTGCTTTCTGGGCTGAGATGGGGAACCGCTGAATTTTGGAGTCGGCCAGTGACAAAATGTTCCAAACACACCCCATGCACAACTCCACCGGGGAAGGTGCCAGACAGGAGTTCTCTTAATAGTTTTTACACTACCTTGGTAGGCACCTGAAAGGCACCAAAAAAGTTGTTCTACCTGCTTTCTGGGCTGAGATGGGGAACCGCTGAATTTTGGAGTCGGCTGGTGACAAAATGTTCCAAACACACCCCATGCACAACTCCACCGGGGAAGGTGCCAGACAGGAGTTCTCTTAGTAGTTTTTACACTACCTTGGTAGGCACCTGAAAGGCACCACAAAAGTTGTTCTACCTGCTTTCTGGGCTGAGATGGGGAACAGCTGAATTTTGGAGTCGGCTGGTGACCAAATTTTAATAAATACACCCCATGCACAACTCCACTAGCGAAGGTGCTAGGAACGAATTCTGTTGGTAGTTTTTACATTGCTCCGGTAGGCATCAACAAGACACTACAAAAGTTGTTCTACCTGCTTTCTGGGCTGAGATGGGGAACTGCTGAATTTTGGAGTCGGCCGGTGACAAAATGTTCCAAACACACCCCATGCACAACTCCACTAGCGAAGGTGCCAGACAGGAGTTCTCCTGGTAGATTTTACATTGCTCCGGTAGGCATCTGAAAGACACCACAAAAGTTGTTCTACCTGCTTTCTGGGCTGTGATGGGGAACCGCTGAATTTTGGAGTCAGCCGGTGACAAAATGTTCCAAACACACCCCATGCACAACTCCACCGGGGAAGGTGCCAGACAGGAGTTCTCCTGGTAGTTTTTACACTACCTTGGTAGGCACCTGAAAGGCACCAAAAAAGTTGTTCTACCTGCTTTCTGGGCTGAGATGGGGAACCGCTGAATTTTGGAGTCGGCCGGTGACAAAATGTTCCAAACACACCCCATGCACAACTCCACCGGGGAAGGTGCCAGACAGGAGTTCTCCTGGTAGTTTTTACATTGCTCTGGTAGGCATCTGAAAGACACCACAAAAGTTGTTCTACCTGCTTTCTGGGCTGAGATGGGGAACAGCTGAATTTTGGACTCGGCTGGTGACCAAATTTTAATAAATACACCCCATGCACAACTCCACTAGCGAAGGTGCCAGGGACGAGTTCTGTTGGTAGTTTTTACATTGCTCCGGTAGGCATCAAAAGGACACCACAAAAGTTGTTCTACCTGCTTTCTGGGCTGAGATGGGGAACCGCTGAATTTTGGACTCGGCCGGTGACAAAATGTTCCAAACACACCCCATGCACAACTCCACCGGGGAAGGTGCCAGACAGGAGTTCTCCTGGTAGATTTTACATTGCTCCGGTAGGCATCTGAAAGACACCACAAAAGTTGTTCTACCTGCTTTCTGGGCTGAGATGGGGAACCGCTGAATTTTGGACTCGGCCGGTGACAAAATGTTCCAAACACACCCCATGCACAACTCCACCGGGGAAGGTGCCAGAAAGGAGTTCTCCTGGTAGTTTTTACATTGCTCCGGTAGGCATCTGAAAGACACCAGAAAAGTTGTTCTACCTGCTTTCTGGGCTGAGATGGGGAACCGCTGAATTTTCGACTTGGCTGGTGACGAAATGTTCCAAACACACCCCATGCACAACTCCACCGGGGAAGGTGCCAGACAGGAGTTCTCTTGATAGTTTTTACACTACCTTGGTAGGCACCTGAAAGGCACCACAAAAGTTGTTCTACCTGCTCTCTGGGCTGAGATGGGGAACAGCTGAATTTTGGACTCGGCTGGTGACCAAATTTTAATAAATACACCCCATGCACAACTCCACTAGCGAAGGTGCTAGGAACGAATTCTGTTGGTAGTTTTTACATTGCTCCGGTAGGCATCAACAAGACACTACAAAAGTTGTTCTACCTGCTTTCTGGGCTGAGATGGGGAACCGCTGAATTTTGGAGTCGGCCGGTGACAAAATGTTCCAAACACACCCCATGCACAACTCCACTAGCGAAGATGCCAGACAGGAGTTCTCCTGGTAGTTTTTACATTGCTCCGGTAGGCATCTGAAAGACACCACAAAAGTTGTTCTACCTGCTTTCTGGGCTGAGATGGGGAACCGCTGAATTTTGGAGTCGGCCGGTGACAAAATGTTCCAAACACACCCCATGCACAACTCCACCGGGGAAGGTGCCAGACAGGAGTTCTCTTAATAGTTTTTACACTACCTTGGTAGGCACCTGAAAGGCACCAAAAAAGTTGTTCTTCCTACTTTCTGGGCTGAGATGGGGAACCGCTGAATTTTGGAGTCGGCTGGTGACAAAATGTTCCAAACACACCCCATGCACAACTCCACCGGGGAAGGTGCCAGACAGGAGTTCTCCTGGTAGTTTTTACATTGCTCCGGTAGGCATCTGAAAGACACCACAAAAGTTGTTCTACCTGCTTTCTGGGCTGAGATGGGGAACCGCTGAATTTTGGAGTCGGCCGGTGACAAAATGTTCCAAACACACCCCATGCACAACTCCACCGGGGAAGGTGCCAGACAGGAGTTCTCTTAATAGTTTTTACACTACCTTGGTAGGCACCTGAAAGACACCACAAAAGTTGTTCTACCTGCTTTCTGGGCTGAGATGGGGAACCTCTGAATTTTGGAGTCGGCCGGTGACAAAACGTTCCAAACACACCCCATGCACAACTCCACCGGGGAAGGTGCCAGACAGGAGTTCTCCTGGTAGTTTTTACATTGCTCCGGTAGGCATCTGAAAGACACCACAAAAGTTGTTCTACCTGCTTTCTGGGCTGAGATGGGGAACCGCTGAATTTTGGACTCGGCTGGTGACAAAATTTTAATAAATACACCCCCTGCACAACTCCACTAGCGAAGGTGCCAGGGACGAGTTCTTTTGGTAGTTTTTACATTGCTCCGGTAGGCATCAAAAGGACACCACAAAAGTTGTTCTTCCTGCTTTCTGGGCTGAGATGGGGAACCGCTGAATTTTGGACTCGGCCGGTGACAAAATGTTCCAAACACACCCCATGCACAACTCCACCGGGGAAGGTGCCAGACAGGAGTTCTCTTGATAGTTTTTACACTACCTTGGTAGGCATCTGAAAGACACCACAAAAGTTGTTCTACCTGCTTTCTGGGCTGAGACGGGTAACCGCTGAATTTTGGACTCGGCTGGTGACAAAATTTTAATAAATACACCCCATGCACAACTCCACTAGCGAAGGTGCCAGGAACGAATTCTGTTGGTAGTTTTTACATTGCTCCGGTAGGCATCAAAAAGACACTACAAAAGTTGTTCTACCTGCTTTCTGGGCTGAGATGGGGAACCGCTGAATTTTGGACTCGGCCGGTGACAAAATGTTCCAAACACACCCCATGCACAACTCCACCGGGGAAGGTGCCAGGGACGAATTCTGGTGGTAGTTTTTACATTGCTCCGGTAGGCATCTGAAAGACACCACAAAAGTTGTTCTACCTGCTCTCTGGGCTGAGATGGGGAACCGCTGAATTTTGGAGTCGGCCGGTGACAAAATGTTCCAAACACACCCCATGCACAACTCCACCGGGGAAGGTGCCAGACAGGAGTTCTCTTAATAGTTTTTACGCTACCTTGGTAGGCATTTGAAAGGCACGACAAAAGTTGTTCTACCTGCTTTCTGGGCTGAGATGGGGAACCGCTGAATTTTGGACTCGGCTGTTGACAAAATGTTCCAAACACACCCCATGCACAACTCCACCGGGGAAGGTGCCAGACAGGAGTTCTCCTGGTAGTTTTTACATTGCTCCGGTAGGCATCAAAAAGACACCACAAAAGTTGTTCTACCTGCTTTCTGGGCTGAGATGGGGAACAGCTGAATTTTGGAGTCGGCTGGTGACAAAATGTTCCAAACACACCCCCTGCACAACTCCACCGGGGAAGGTGCCACACAGGAGTTCTCCTGGTAGTTTTTACATTGCTCTGGTAGGCATTTGAAAGACACCACAAAAGTTGTTCTACCTGCTTTCTGGGCTGAGATGGGGAACAGCTGAATTTTGGACTCGGCTGGTGACAAAATGTTCCAAACACACCCCATGCACAACTCCACCGGGGAAGGTGCCAGACAGGAGTTCTCTTAGTAGTTTTTACACTACCTTGGTAGGCAGCTGAAAGGCACCACAAAAGTTGTTCTACCTGCTTTCTGGGCTGAGATGGGGAACAGCTGAATTTTGGACTCGGCTGGTGACCAAATTTTAAAAAATACACCCCCTGCACAACTCCACTAGCGAAGGTGCCAGGGACGAGTTCTGTTGGTAGTTTTTACATTGCTCCGGTAGGCATCAAAAGGACACCACAAAAGTTGTTGTTCCTGCTTTCTAGGCTGAGATGGGGAACCGCTGAATTTTGGACTCGACCGGTGACAAAATGTTCCAAACACACCCCATGCACAACTCCACCGGGGAAGGTGCCAGACAGGAGTTCTCCTGGTAGATTTTACATTGCTCCGGTAGGCATCTGAAAGACACCACAAAAGTTGTTCTACCTGCTTTCTGGGCTGAGATGGGGAACCGCTGAATTTTGGAGTCGGCCGGTGACAAAATGTTCCAAAAACACCCCATGCACAACTCCACCGGGGAAGGTGCCAGAAAGGAGTTCTCCTGGTAGTTTTTACACTACCTTGGTAGGCACCTGAAAGACACCACAAAAGTTGTTCTACCTGCTTTCTGGGCTGAGATGGGGAACAGCTGAATTTTGGAGTCGGCCGGTGACAAAATGTTCCAAACACACCCCATGCACAACTCCACCGGGGAAGGTGCTAGACAGGAGTTCTCTTAGTAGTTTTTACACTACCTTGGTAGGCAGCTGAAAGGCACCACAAAAGTTGTTCTACCTGCTTTCTGGGCTGTGATGGGGAACAGCTGAATTTTGGACTCGGCTGGTGACAAAATGTTCCAAACACACCCCATGCACAACTCCACCGGGGAAGGTGCCAGACAGGAGTTCTCTTGGTAGTTTTTACACTACCTTGGTAGGCATTTGAAAGGCACGACAAAAGTTGTTCTACCTGCTTTCTGGGCTGAGATGGGGAATCGCTGAATTTTGGACTCGGCCGGTGACAAAATGTTCCAAACACACCCCATGCACAACTCCACCGGGGAAGGTGCCAGACAGGAGTTCTCCTGGTAGTTTTTACATTGCTCCAGTAGGCATCTGAAAGACACCAGAAAAGTTGTTCTACCTGCTTTCTGGGCTGACATGGGGAACCGCTGAATTTTGGACTTGGCCGGTGAAAAAATGTTCCAAACACACCCCATGCACAACTCCACCGGGGAAGGTGCCAGACAGGAGTCCTCTTAATAGTTTTTACACTACCTTGGTAGGCAGCTGAAAGGCACCACAAAAGTTGTTCTACCTGCTTTCTGGGCTGAGATGGGGAACAGCTGAATTTTGGACTCGGCTGGTGACCAAATTTTAATAAATACACACCATGCACAACTCCACTAGCGAAGGTGCTAGGAACAAATTCTGTTGGTAGTTTTTACATTGCTCCGGTAGGCATCAACAAGACACTACAAAAGTTGTTCTACCTGCTTTCTGGGCTGAGATGGGGAACCGCTGAATTTTGGACTCGGCTGGTGACAAAATGTTCCAAACACACCCCATGCACAACTCCACCGGGGAAGGTGCCAGACAGGAGTTCTCCTGGTAGTTTTTACATTGCTCCGGTAGGCATCTGAAAGGCACCACAAAAGTTGTTCTACCTGCTCTCTGGGCTGAGATGGGGAACCGCTGAATTTTGGAGTCAGCCGGTGACAAAATGTTCCAAACACACCCCATGCACAACTCCACCGGGGAAGGTGCCAGACAGGAGTTCTCTTAATAGTTTTTACACTACCTTGGTAGGCATCTGAAAGACACCACAAAAGTTGTTCTACCTGCTTTCTGGGCTGAGATGGGGAACCGCTGAATTTTGGAGTCGGCCGGTGACAAAATGTTCCAAACACACCCCCTGCACAACTCCACCGGGGAAGGTGCCAGGCAGGAGTTCTCTTGGTAGTTTTTACACTACCTTGGTAGGCAGCTGAAAGGCACCACAAAAGTTGTTCTACCTGCTTTCTGGGCTGAGATGGGGAACCGCTGAATTTTGGACTCGGCTGGTGACAAAATTTTAATAAATACACCCCCTGCACAACTCCACTAGCGAAGGTGCCAGGGACGAGTTCTGTTGGTAGTTTTTACATTGCTCCGGTAGGCATCAAAAGGACACCACAAAAGTTGTTCTTCCTGCTTTCTGGGCTGAGATGGGGAACCGCTGAATTTTGGACTCGGCTGGTGACAAAATGTTCCAAACACACCCCATGCACAACTCCACCGGGGAAGGTGCCAGACAGGAGTTCTCCTGGTAGATTTTACATTGCTCCGGTAGGCATCTGAAAGACACCACAAAAGTTGTTCTACCTGCTTTCTGGGCTGAGATGGGGAACCGCTGAATTTTGGAGTCGGCCGGTGACAAAATGTTCCAAACACACCCCATGCACAACTCCACCGGGGAAGGTGCCAGACAGGAGTTCTCTTGATAGTTTTTACACTACCTTGGTAGGCACCTGAAAGGCACCACAAAAGTTGTTCTACCTGCTTTCTGGGCTGAGATGGGGAACAGCTGAATTTTGGACTCGGCTGGTGACCAAATTTTAATAAATACACCCCATGCACAACTCCACTAGCGAAGGTGCTAGGAACGAATTCTGTTGGTAGTTTTTACATTGCTCCGGTAGGCATCAACAAGACACTACAAAAGTTGTTCTACCTGCTTTCTGGGCTGAGATGGGGAACCGCTGAATTTTGGAGTCAGCCGGTGACAAAATGTTCCAAACACACCCCATGCACAACTCCACCGGGGAAGGTGCCAGACAGGAGTTCTCTTAATAGTTTTTACACTACCTTGGTAGGCACCTGAAAGGCACCAAAAAAGTTGTTCTTCCTACTTTCTGGGCTGAGATGGGGAACCGCTGAATTTTGGAGTCGGCTGGTGACAAAATGTTCCAAACACACCCCATGCACAACTCCACCGGGGAAGGTGCCAGACAGGAGTTCTCCTGGTAGTTTTTACATTGCTCTGGTAGGCATCTGAAAGACACCACAAAAGTTGTTCTACCTGCTTTCTGGGCTGAGATGGGGAACCGCTGAATTTTGGAGTCGGCCGGTGACAAAATGTTCCAAACACACCCCATGCACAACTCCACCGGGGAAGGTGCCAGACAGGAGTTCTCCTGGTAGTTTTTACATTGCTCTGGTAGGCATCTGAAAGACACCACAAAAGTTGTTCTACCTGCTTTCTGGGCTGAGATGGGGAACAGCTGAATTTTGGACTCGGCTGGTGACAAAATTTTAATAAGTACACCCCCTGCACAACTCCACTAGCGAAGGTGCCAGGGACGAGTTCTGTTGGTAGTTTTTACATTGCTCCGGTAGGCATCAAAAGGACACCACAAAAGTTGTTCTTCCTGCTTTCTGGGCTGAGATGGGGAACCGCTGAATTTTGGACTCGGCCGGTGACAAAATGTTCCAAACACACCCCATGCACAACTCCACCGGGGAAGGTGCCAGACAGGAGTTCTCCTGGTAGATTTTACATTGCTCCGGTAGGCATCTGAAAGACACCACAAAAGTTGTTCTACCTGCTTTCTGGGCTGAGATGGGGAACCGCTGAATTTTGGACTCGGCCGGTGACAAAATGTTCCAAACACACCCCATGCACAACTCCACCGGGGAAGGTGCCAGAAAGGAGTTCTCCTGGTAGTTTTTACATTGCTCCGGTAGGCATCTGAAAGACACCAGAAAAGTTGTTCTACCTGCTTTCTGGGCTGAGATGGGGAACCGCTGAATTTTGGACTTGGCTGGTGACGAAATGTTCCAAACACACCCCATGCACAACTCCACCGGGGAAGGTGCCAGACAGGAGTTCTCTTGATAGTTTTTACACTACCTTGGTAGGCAGCTGAGAGGCACCACAAAAGTTGTTCTACCTGCTTTCTGGGCTGAGATGGGGAACAGCTGAATTTTGGACTCGGCTGGTGACCAAATTTTAATAAATACACCCCATGCACAACTCCACTAGCGAAGGTGCTAGGAACGAATTCTGTTGGTAGTTTTTACATTGCTCCGGTAGGCATCAACAAGACACTACAAAAGTTGTTCTACCTGCTTTCTGGGCTGAGATGGGGAACCGCTGAATTTTGGAGTCGGCCGGTGACAAAATGTTCCAAACACACCCCATGCACAACTCCACTAGCGAAGATGCCAGACAGGAGTTATCCTGGTAGTTTTTACATTGCTCCGGTAGGCATCTGAAAGACACCACAAAAGTTGTTCTACCTGCTTTCTGGGCTGAGATGGGGAACCGCTGAATTTTGGAGTCGGCCGGTGACAAAATGTTCCAAAGACACCCCCTGCACAACTCCACCGGGGAAGGTGCCAGACAGGAGTTCTCTTAATAGTTTTTACACTACCTTGGTAGGCATCTGAAAGGCACCAAAAAAGTTGTTCTTCCTACTTTCTGGGCTGAGATGGGGAACCGCTGAATTTTGGAGTCGGCTGGTGACAAAATGTTCCAAACACATACCATGCACAACTCCACCGGGGAAGGTGCCAGACAGGAGTTCTCCTGGTAGTTTTTACATTGCTCCGGTAGGCATCTGAAAGACACCACAAAAGTTGTTCTACCTGCTCTCTGGGCTGAGATGGGGAACCGCTGAATTTTGGAGTCAGCCGGTGACAAAATGTTCCAAACACACCCCATGCACAACTCCACCGGGGAAGGTGCCAGACAGGAGTTCTCCTGGTAGTTTTTACATTGCTCTGGTAGGCATCTGAAAGACACCACAAAAGTTGTTCTACCTGCTTTCTGGGCTGAGATGGGGAACCGCTGAATTTTGGAGTCGGCCGGTGACAAAATGTTCCAAACACACCCCATGCACAACTCCACCGGGGAAGGTGCCAGACAGGAGTTCTCCTGGTAGTTTTTACATTGCTCTGGTAGGCATCTGAAAGACACCACAAAAGTTGTTCTACCTGCTTTCTGGGCTGAGATGGGGAACCGCTGAATTTTGGACTCGGCTGGTGACAAAATTTTAATAAATACACCCCCTGCACAACTCCACTAGCGAAGGTGCCAGGGACGAGTTCTGTTGGTAGTTTTTACATTGCTCCGGTAGGCATCAAAAGGACACCACAAAAGTTGTTCTTCCTGCTTTCTGGGCTGAGATGGGGAACTGCTGAATTTTGGAGTCGGCCGGTGACAAAATGTTCCAAACACACCCCATGCACAACTCCACTAGCAAAGGTGCCAGACAGGAGTTCTCCTGGTAGTTTTTACATTGCTCCGGTAGGCATCTGAAAGACACCACAAAAGTTGTTCTACCTGCTTTCTGGGCTGTGATGGGGAACCGCTGAATTTTGGAGTCAGCCGGTGACAAAATGTTCCAAACACACCCCATGCACAACTCCACCGGGGAAGGTGCCAGACAGGAGTTCTCTTAATAGTTTTTACACTACCTTGGTAGGCACCTGAAAGGCACCAAAAAAGTTGTTCTTCCTACTTTCTGGGCTGAGATGGGGAACCGCTGAATTTTGGAGTCGGCTGGTGACAAAATGTTCCAAACACACCCCATGCACAACTCCACCGGGGAAGGTGCCAGGCAGGAGTTCTCCTGGTAGTTTTTACATTGCTCTGGTAGGCATCTGAAAGACACCACAAAAGTTGTTCTACCTGCTTTCTGGGCTGAGATGGGGAACCGCTGAATTTTGGAGTCGGCCGGTGACAAAATGTTCCAAACACACCCCATGCACAACTCCACCGGGGAAGGTGCCAGACAGGAGTTCTCCTGGTAGTTTTTACATTGCTCTGGTAGGCATCTGAAAGACACCACAAAAGTTGTTCTACCTGCTTTCTGGGCTGAGATGGGGAACAGCTGAATTTTGGACTCGGCTGGTGACAAAATTTTAATAAGTACACCCCCTGCACAACTCCACTAGCGAAGGTGCCAGGGACGAGTTCTGTTGGTAGTTTTTACATTGCTCCGGTAGGCATCAAAAGGACACCACAAAAGTTGTTCTTCCTGCTTTCTGGGCTGAGATGGGGAACCGCTGAATTTTGGACTCGGCCGGTGACAAAATGTTCCAAACACACCCCATGCACAACTCCACCGGGGAAGGTGCCAGACAGGAGTTCTCCTGGTAGATTTTACATTGCTCCGGTAGGCATCTGAAAGACACCACAAAAGTTGTTCTACCTGCTTTCTGGGCTGAGATGGGGAACCGCTGAATTTTGGACTCGGCCGGTGACAAAATGTTCCAAACACACCCCATGCACAACTCCACCGGGGAAGGTGCCAGAAAGGAGTTCTCCTGGTAGTTTTTACATTGCTCCGGTAGGCATCTGAAAGACACCACAAAAGTTGTTCTACCTGCTTTCTGGGCTGAGATGGGGAACCGCTGAATTTTGGACTTGGCTGGTGACGAAATGTTCCAAACACACCCCATGCACAACTCCACCGGGGAAGGTGCCAGACAGGAGTTCTCTTGATAGTTTTTACACTACCTTGGTAGGCAGCTGAGAGGCACCACAAAAGTTGTTCTACCTGCTTTCTGGGCTGAGATGGGGAACAGCTGAATTTTGGACTCGGCTGGTGACCAAATTTTAATAAATACACCCCATGCACAACTCCACTAGCGAAGGTGCTAGGAACGAATTCTGTTGGTAGTTTTTACATTGCTCCGGTAGGCATCAACAAGACACTACAAAAGTTGTTCTACCTGCTTTCTGGGCTGAGATGGGGAACCGCTGAATTTTGGAGTCGGCCGGTGACAAAATGTTCCAAACACACCCCATGCACAACTCCACTAGCGAAGATGCCAGACAGGAGTTATCCTGGTAGTTTTTACATTGCTCCGGTAGGCATCTGAAAGACACCACAAAAGTTGTTCTACCTGCTTTCTGGGCTGAGATGGGGAACCGCTGAATTTTGGAGTCGGCCGGTGACAAAATGTTCCAAAGACACCCCCTGCACAACTCCACCGGGGAAGGTGCCAGACAGGAGTTCTCTTAATAGTTTTTACACTACCTTGGTAGGCATCTGAAAGGCACCAAAAAAGTTGTTCTTCCTACTTTCTGGGCTGAGATGGGGAACCGCTGAATTTTGGAGTCGGCTGGTGACAAAATGTTCCAAACACATACCATGCACAACTCCACCGGGGAAGGTGCCAGACAGGAGTTCTCCTGGTAGTTTTTACATTGCTCCGGTAGGCATCTGAAAGACACCACAAAAGTTGTTCTACCTGCTCTCTGGGCTGAGATGGGGAACCGCTGAATTTTGGAGTCAGCCGGTGACAAAATGTTCCAAACACACCCCATGCACAACTCCACCGGGGAAGGTGCCAGACAGGAGTTCTCCTGGTAGTTTTTACATTGCTCTGGTAGGCATCTGAAAGACACCACAAAAGTTGTTCTACCTGCTTTCTGGGCTGAGATGGGGAACCGCTGAATTTTGGACTCGGCTGGTGACAAAATTTTAATAAATACACCCCCTGCACAACTCCACTAGCGAAGGTGCCAGGGACGAGTTCTGTTGGTAGTTTTTACATTGCTCCGGTAGGCATCAAAAGGACACCACAAAAGTTGTTCTTCCTGCTTTCTGGGCTGAGATGGGGAACCGCTGAATTTTGGACTCGGCCGGTGACAAAATGTTCCAAACACACCCCATGCACAACTCCACCGGGGAAGGTGCCAGACAGGAGTTCTCTTGATAGTTTTTACACTACCTTGGTAGGCATCTGAAAGACACCACAAAAGTTGTTCTACCTGCTTTCTGGGCTGAGACGGGTAACCGCTGAATTTTGGACTCGGCTGGTGACAAAATTTTAATAAATACACCCCATGCACGACTCCACTAGCGAAGGTGCCAGGAACGAATTCTGTTGGTAGTTTTTACATTGCTCCGGTAGGCATCAAAAAGACACTACAAAAGTTGTTCTACCTGCTTTCTGGGCTGAGATGGGGAACCGCTGAATTTTGGAGTCGGCCGGTGACAAAATGTTCCAAAGACACCCCATGCACAACTCCACCGGGGAAGGTGCCAGGGACGAATTCTGGTGGTAGTTTTTACATTGCTCCGGTAGGCATCTGAAAGACACCACAAAAGTTGTTCTACCTGCTCTCTGGGCTGAGATGGGGAACCGCTGAATTTTGGAGTCGGCCGGTGACAAAATGTTCCAAACACACCCCATGCACAACTCCACCGGGGAAGGTGCCAGACAGGAGTTCTCTTAATAGTTTTTACACTACCTTGGTAGGCATTTGAAAGGCACGACAAAAGTTGTTCTACCTGCTTTCTGGGCTGAGATGGGGAACCGCTGAATTTTGGACTCGGCTGTTGACAAAATGTTCCAAACACACCCCATGCACAACTCCACCGGGGAAGGTGCCAGACAGGAGTTCTCCTGGTAGTTTTTACATTGCTCCGGTAGGCATCTGAAAGACACCACAAAAGTTGTTCTACCTGCTTTCTGGGCTGAGATGGGGAACCGCTGAATTTTGGATTCGGCCGGTGACAAAATGTTCCAAACACACCCCATGCACAACTCCACCGGGGAAGGTGCCAGACAGGAGTTCTCCTGGTAGTTTTTACATTGCTCCGGTAGGCATCAACAAGACACTACAAAAGTTGTTCTACCTGCTTTCTGGGCTGAGATGGGGAATCGCTGAATTTTGGAGTCGGCCGGTGACAAAATGTTCCAAACACACCCCATGCACAACTCCACTAGCGAAGGTGCCAGACAGGAGTTCTCCTGGTAGTTTTTACATTGCTCTGGTAGGCATTTGAAAGACACCACAAAAGTTGTTCTACCTGCTTTCTGGGCTGAGATGGGGAACAGCTGAATTTTGGACTCGGCTGGTGACAAAATGTTCCAAACACACCCCATGCACAACTCCACCGGGGAAGGTGCCAGACAGGAGTTCTCTTAGTAGTTTTTACACTACCTTGGTAGGCAGCTGAAAGGCACCACAAAAGTTGTTCTTCCTGCTTTCTGGGCTGAGATGGGGAACAGCTGAATTTTGGACTCGGCTGGTGACCAAATTTTAAAAAATACACCCCCTGCACAACTCCACTAGCGAAGGTGCCAGGGACGAGTTCTGTTGGTATTTTTTACATTGCTCCGGTAGGCATCAAAAGGACACCACAAAAGTTGTTCTTCCTGCTTTCTGGGCTGAGATGGGGAACCGCTGAATTTTGGACTCGGCCGGTGACAAAATGTTCCAAACACACCCCATGCACAACTCCACCGGGGAAG
This sequence comes from Falco biarmicus, assembly GCF_023638135.1. NCBI lineage: Eukaryota > Metazoa > Chordata > Aves > Falconiformes > Falconidae > Falco > Falco biarmicus. The sequence goes on from NW_026611722.1 coordinate 191,728, forward strand.
GTGCCAGACAGGAGTTCTCCTGGTAGATTTTACATTGCTCCGGTAGGCATCTGAAAGACACCACAAAAGTTGTTCTACCTGCTTTCTGGGCTGAGATGGGGAACCGCTGAATTTTGGAGTCGGCCGGTGACAAAATGTTCCAAAAACACCCCATGCACAACTCCACTAGCGAAGGTGCCAGAAAGGAGTTCTCCTGGTAGTTTTTACAGTACCTTGGTAGGCACCTGAAAGACACCACAAAAGTTGTTTTACCTGCTTTCTGGGCTGAGATGGGGAACAGCTGAATTTCGGAGTCGGCCGGTGACAAAATGTTCCAAACACACCCCCTGCACAACTCCACCGGGGAAGGTGCCAGACAGGAGTTCTCTTAGTAGTTTTTACACTACCTTGGTAGGCAGCTGAAAGGCACCACAAAAGTTGTTCTACCTGCTTTCTGGGCTGTGATGGGGAACCGCTGAATTTTGGAATCGGCTGGTGACAAAATGTTCCAAACACACCCCATGCACAACTCCACCGGGGAAGGTGCCAGACAGGAGTTCTCTTGGTAGTTTTTACACTACCTTGGTAGGCAGCTGAAAGGCACCACAAAAGTTGTTCTACCTGCTTTCTGGGCTGAGATGGGGAACAGCTGAATTTTGGACTCGGCTGGTGACCAAATTTTAATAAATACACCCCCTGCACAACTCCACTAGCGAAGGTGCCAGGGACGAGTTCTGTTGGTAGTTTTTACATTGCTCCGGTAGGCATCAAAAGGACACCACAAAAGTTGTTCTTCCTGCTTTCTGGGCTGAGATGGGGAACAGCTGAATTTTGGACTCGGCTGGTGACCAAATTTTAATAAATACACCCCATGCACAACTCCACTAGCGAAGGTGCTAGGAACGAATTCTGTTGGTAGTTTTTACATTGCTCCGGTAGGCATCAACAAGACACTACAAAAGTTGTTCTACCTGCTTTCTGGGCTGAGATGGGGAACCGCTGAATTTTGGACTCGGCTGGTGACAAAATGTTCCAAACACACCCCATGCACAACTCCACCGGGGAAGGTGCCAGACAGGAGTTCTCCTGGTAGTTTTTACATTGCTCCAGTAGGCATCTGAAAGACACCACAAAAGTTGTTCTACCTGCTTTCTGGGCTGAGATGGGGAACCGCTGAATTTTGGACTTGGCCGGTGAAAAAATGTTCCAAACACACCCCATGCACAACTCCACCGGGGAAGGTGCCAGACAGGAGTCCTCTTAATAGTTTTTACACTACCTTGGTAGGCAGCTGAAAGGCACCACAAAAGTTGTTCTACCTGCTTTCTGGGCTGAGATGGGGAACAGCTGAATTTTGGACTCGGCTGGTGACCAAATTTTAATAAATACACCCCATGCACAACTCCACTAGCGAAGGTGCTAGGAACGAATTCTGTTGGTAGTTTTTACATTGCTCCGGTAGGCATCAACAAGACACTACAAAAGTTGTTCTACCTGCTTTCTGGGCTGAGATGGGGAACCGCTGAATTTTGGAGTCGGCTGGTGACAAAATGTTCCAAACACACCCCATGCACAACTCCACCGGGGAAGGTGCCAGACAGGAGTTCTCCTGGTAGTTTTTACATTGCTCCGGTAGGCATCTGAAAGACACCACAAAAGTTGTTCTACCTGCTCTCTGGGCTGAGATGGGGAACCGCTGAATTTTGGAGTCAGCCGGTGACAAAATGTTCCAAACACACCCCATGCACAACTCCACCGGGGAAGGTGCCAGACAGGAGTTCTCTTAATAGTTTTTACACTACCTTGGTAGGCATCTGAAAGACACCACAAAAGTTGTTCTACCTGCTTTCTGGGCTGAGATGGGGAACCGCTGAATTTTGGAGTCGGCCGGTGACAAAATGTTCCAAACACACCCCCTGCACAACTCCACCGGGGAAGGTGCCAGACAGGAGTTCTCTTGGTAGTTTTTACACTACCTTGGTAGGCAGCTGAAAGGCACCACAAAAGTTGTTCTACCTGCTTTCTGGGCTGAGATGGGGAAGAGCTGAATTTTGGAGTCGGCTGGTGACAAAATTTTAATAAATACACCCCCTGCACAACTCCACTAGCGAAGGTGCCAGGGACGAGTTCTGTTGGTAGTTTTTACATTGCTCCGGTAGGCATCAAAAGGACACCACAAAAGTTGTTCTACCTGCTTTCTGGGCTGAGATGGGGAACCGCTGAATTTTGGAGTCGGCCGGTGAAAAAATGTTCCAAACACACCCCATGCACAACTCCACCGGGGAAGGTGCCAGACAGGAGTTCTCCTGGTAGATTTTACATTGCTCCGGTAGGCATCTGAAAGGCACCACAAAAGTTGTTCTACCTGCTCTCTGGGCTGAGATGGGGAACCGCTGAATTTTGGAGTCGGCCGGTGACAAAATGTTCCAAACACACCCCATGCACAACTCCACCGGGGAAGGTGCCAGACAGGAGTTCTCTTAGTAGTTTTTACACTACCTTGGTAGGCACCTGAAAGGCACGACAAAAGTTGTTCTTCCTGCTTTCTGGGCTGAGATGGGGAACCGCTGAATTTTGGACTCGGCCGGTGACAAAATGTTCCAAACACACCCCATGCACAACTCCACCGGGGAAGGTGCCAGAAAGGAGTTCTCCTGGTAGTTTTTACATTGCTCCGGTAGGCATCTGAAAGACACCACAAAAGTTGTTCTACCTGCTCTCTGGGCTGAGATGGGGAACCGCTGAATTTTGGAGTCGGCCGGTGACAAAATGTTCCAAACACACCCCATGCACAACTCCACCGGGGAAGGTGCCAGGCAGGAGTTCTCTTGGTAGTTTTTACACTACCTTGGTAACCATCTGAAAGACACCACAAAAGTTGTTCTACCTGCTTTCTGGGCTGAGATGGGGAACAGCTGAATTTTGGACTCGGCCGGTGACAAAATGTTCCAAACACACCCCCTGCACAACTCCACCGGGGAAGGTGCCAGACAGGAGTTCTCTTAGTAGTTTTTACACTACCTTGGTAGGCAGCTGAAAGGCACCACAAAAGTTGTTCTACCTGCTTTCTGGGCTGAGATGGGGAACAGCTGAATTTTGGACTCGGCTGGTGACCAAATTTTAATAAATACACCCCCTGCACAACTCCACTAGCGAAGGTGCCAGGGACGAGTTCTGTTGGTAGTTTTTACATTGCTCCGGTAGGCATCAAAAGGACACCACAAAAGTTGTTCTTCCTGCTTTCTGGGCTGAGATGGGGAACCGCTGAATTTTGGACTCGGCCGGTGACAAAATGTTCCAAACACACCCCCTGCACAACTCCACCGGGGAAGGTGCCAGGCAGGAGTTCTCTTGGTAGTTTTTACACTACCTTGGTAGGCAGCTGAAAGGCACCACAAAAGTTGTTCTACCTGCTTTCTGGGCTGAGATGGGGAACCGCTGAATTTTGGACTCGGCTGGTGACAAAATTTTAATAAATACACCCCCTGCACAACTCCACTAGCGAAGGTGCCAGGGACGAGTTCTGTTGGTAGTTTTTACATTGCTCCGGTAGGCATCAAAAGGACACCACAAAAGTTGTTCTTCCTGCTTTCTGGGCTGAGATGGGGAACCGCTGAATTTTGGAGTCGGCCAGTGACAAAATGTTCCAAACACACCCCCTGCACAACTCCACCGGGGAAGGTGCCAGGCAGGAGTTCTCTTGGTAGTTTTTACACTACCTTGGTAGGCAGCTGAAAGGCACCACAAAAGTTGTTCTACCTGCTTTCTGGGCTGAGATGGGGAACCGCTGAATTTTGGACTCGGCTGGTGACAAAATTTTAATAAATACACCCCCTGCACAACTCCACTAGCGAAGGTGCCAGGGACGAGTTCTGTTGGTAGTTTTTACATTGCTCCGGTAGGCATCAAAAGGACACCACAAAAGTTGTTCTTCCTGCTTTCTGGGCTGAGATGGGGAACCGCTGAATTTTGGACTCGGCCGGTGACAAAATGTTCCAAACACACCCCATGCACAACTCCACCGGGGAAGGTGCCAGACAGGAGTTCTCCTGGTAGATTTTACATTGCTCCGGTAGGCATCTGAAAGACACCACAAAAGTTGTTCTACCTGCTTTCTGGGCTGAGATGGGTAACCGCTGAATTTTGGAGTCGGCCAGTGACAAAATGTTCCAAACACACCCCATGCACAACTCCACCGGGGAAGGTGCCAGAAAGGAGTTCTCCTGGTAGTTTTTACATTGCTCCGGTAGGCATCTGAAAGACACCAGAAAAGTTGTTCTACCTGCTTTCTGGGCTGACATGGGGAACCGCTGAATTTTGGACTTGGCTGGTGACGAAATGTTCCAAACACACCCCATGCACAACTCCACCGGGGAAGGTGCCAGACAGGAGTTCTCTTGATAGTTTTTACACTACCTTGGTAGGCACCTGAAAGGCACCACAAAAGTTGTTCTACCTGCTTTCTGGGCTGAGATGGGGAACAGCTGAATTTTGGACTCGGCTGGTGACCAAATTTTAATAAATACACCCCATGCACAACTCCACTAGCGAAGGTGCTAGGAACGAATTCTGTTGGTAGTTTTTACATTGCTCCGGTAGGCATCAACAAGACACCACAAAAGTTGTTCTACCTGCTTTCTGGGCTGAGATGGGGAACCGCTGAATTTTGGAGTCGGCCGGTGACAAAATGTTCCAAACACACCCCATGCACAACTCCACCGGGGAAGGTGCCAGACAGGAGTTCTCCTGGTAGTTTTTACATTGCTCCGGTAGGCATCTGAAAGACACCACAAAAGTTGTTCTACCTGCTCTCTGGGCTGAGATGGGGAACCGCTGAATTTTGGAGTCGGCCGGTGACAAAATGTTCCAAACACACCCCATGCACAACTCCACCGGGGAAGGTGCCAGACAAGAGTTCTCTTAGTAGTTTTTACACTACCTTGGTAGGCACCTGAAAGGCACCACAAAAGTTGTTCTTCCTGCTTTCTGGGCTGAGATGGGGAACCGCTGAATTTTGGACTCGGCCGGTGACAAAATGTTCCAAACACACCCCATGCACAACTCCACCGGGGAAGGTGCCAGACAGGAGTTCTCCTGGTAGTTTTTACATTGCTCCGGTAGGCATCTGAAAGACACCACAAAAGTTTTTCTACCTGCTCTCTGGGCTGAGATGGGGAACCGCTGAATTTTGGAGTCGGCCGGTGACAAAATGTTCCAAACACACCCCATGCACAACTCCACCGGGGAAGGTGCCAGACAGGAGTTCTCTTAATAGTTTTTACACTACCTTGGTAGGCATCTGAAAGACACCAGAAAAGTTGTTCTACCTGCTTTCTGGGCTGAGATGGGGAACCGCTGAATTTTGGAGTCGGCCGGTGACAAAATGTTCCAAACACACCCCCTGCACAACTCCACCGGGGAAGGTGCCAGACAGGAGTTCTCTTAGTAGTTTTTACACTACCTTGGTAGGCAGCTGAAAGGCACCACAAAAGTTGTTCTACCTGCTTTCTGGGCTGAGATGGGGAACAGCTGAATTTTGGACTCGGCTGGTGACCAAATTTTAATAAATACACCCCCTGCACAACTCCACTAGCGAAGGTGCCAGGGACGAGTTCTGTTGGTAGTTTTTACATTGCTCCGGTAGGCATCAAAAGGACACCACAAAAGTTGTTCTTCCTGCTTTCTGGGCTGAGATGGGGAACCGCTGAATTTTGGACTCGGCCGGTGACAAAATGTTCCAAAAACACCCCATGCACAACTCCACCGGGGAAGGTGCCAGGCAGGAGTTCTCCTGGTAGTTTTTACATTGCTCCGGTAGGCATCTGAAAGACACCACAAAAGTTGTTCTACCTGCTCTCTGGGCTGAGATGGGGAACCACTGAATTTTGGAGTCGGCCGGTGACAAAATGTTCCAAACACACCCCATGCACAACTCCACCGGGGAAGGTGCCAGACAGGAGTTCTCTTAGTAGTTTTTACACTGCCTTGGTAGGCACCTGAAAGGCACCACAAAAGTTGTTCTACCTGCTTTCTGGGCTGAGATGGGGAACCGCTGAATTTTGGAGTCGGCCGGTGACAAAATGTTCCAAACACACCCCATGCACAACTCCACCGGGGAAGGTGCCAGACAGGAGTTCTCCTGGTAGTTTTTACATTGCTCCGGTAGGCATCTGAAAGACACCACAAAAGTTGTTCTACCTGCTTTCTGGGCTGAGATGGGGAACCGCTGAATTTTGGAGTCGGCCGGTGACAAAATGTTCCAAACACACCCCATGCACAACTCCACCGGGGAAGGTGCCAGACAGGAGTTCTCTTGATAGTTTTTACACTACCTTGGTAGGCACCTGAAAGGCACCACAAAAGTTGTTCTACCTGCTTTCTGGGCTGAGATGGGGAACCGCTGAATTTTGGAGTCGGCCGGTGACAAAATGTTCCAAAGACACCCCATGCACAACTCCACCGGGGAAGGTGCCAGACAGGAGTTCTCTTAATAGTTTTTACACTACCTTGGTAGGCATCTGAAAGACACCACAAAAGTTGTTCTACCTGCTTTCTGGGCTGAGATGGGGAACCGCTGAATTTTGGAGTCGGCTGGTGACAAAATGTTCCAAACACACCCCCTGCACAACTCCACCGGGGAAGGTGCCAGACAGGAGTTCTCTTAGTAGTTTTTACACTACCTTGGTAGGCAGCTGAAAGGCACCACAAAAGTTGTTCTACCTGCTCTCTGGGCTGAGATGGGGAACCGCTGAATTTTGGACTCGGCTGGTGACAAAATTTTAATAAGTACACCCCATGCACAACTCCACAGGGGAAGGTGCCAGGAACGAATTCTGTTGGTAGTTTTTACATTGCTCCGGTAGGCATCAAAAAGACACTACAAAAGTTGTTCTACCTGCTTTCTGGGCTGAGATGGGGAACCGCTGAATTTTGGACTCGGCCGGTGACAAAATGTTCCAAAGACACCCCATGCACAACTCCACTAGCGAAGGTGCCAGGGACGAATTCTGGTGGTAGTTTTTACATTGCTCCGGTAGGCATCTGAAAGACACCACAAAAGTTGTTCTACCTGCTCTCTGGGCTGAGATGGGGAGCCGCTGAATTTTGGAGTCGGCCGGTGACAAAATGTTCCAAACACACCCCATGCACAATTCCACCGGGGAAGGTGCCAGACAGGAGTTCTCTTAATAGTTTTTACACTACCTTGGTAGGCAGCTGAAAGGCACGACAAAAGTTGTTCTACCTGCTTTCTGGGCTGAGATGGGGAACCGCTGAATTTTGGACTCGGCTGGTGACCAAATTTTAATAAATACACCCCATGCACAACTCCACTAGCGAAGGTGCTAGGAACGAATTCTGTTGGTAGTTTTTACATTGCTCCGGTAGGCATCTGAAAGACACCAGAAAAGTTGTTCTACCTGCTTTCTGGGCTGAGATGGGGAACCGCTGAATTTTGGAGTCGGCCGGTGACAAAATGTTCCAAACACACCCCATGCACAACTCCACCGGGGAAGGTGCCAGACAGGAGTTCTCCTGGTAGTTTTTACATTGCTCCGGTAGGCATCTGAAAGACACCACAAAAGTTGTTCTACCTGCTTTCTGGGCTGAGATGGGGAACCGCTGAATTTTGGAGTCGGCCGGTGACAAAATGTTCCAAAAACACCCCATGCACAACTCCACCGGGGAAGGTGCCAGAATGGAGTTCTCCTGGTAGTTTTTAAACTACCTTGGTAGGCACCTGAAAGACACCACAAAAGTTGTTTTACCTGCTTTCTGGGCTGAGATGGGGAACAGCTGAATTTTGGAGTCGGCCGGTGACAAAATGTTCCAAACACACCCCATGCACAACTCCACCGGGGAAGGTGCCAGACAGGAGTTCTCTTAATAGTTTTTACACTACCTTGGTAGGCATCTGAAAGACACCACAAAAGTTGTTCTACCTGCTTTCTGGGCTGAGATGGGGAACCGCTGAATTTTGGAGTCGGCCGGTGACAAAATGTTCCAAACACACCCCCTGCACAACTCCACCGGGGAAGGTGCCAGACAGGAGTTCTCTTAGTAGTTTTTACACTACCTTGGTAGGCAGCTGAAAGGCACCACAAAAGTTGTTCTACCTGCTTTCTGGGCTGAGATGGGGAACAGCTGAATTTTGGACTCGGCTGGTGACCAAATTTTAATAAATACACCCCCTGCACACCTCCACTAGCGAAGGTGCTAGGAACGAATTCTGTTGGTAGTTTTTACATTGCTCCGGTAGGCATCAACAAGACACCACAAAAGTTGTTCTACCTGCTTTCTGGGCTGAGATGGGGAACCGCTGAATTTTGGAGTCGGCCGGTGACAAAATGTTCCAAACACACCCCATGCACAACTCCACCGGGGAAGGTGCCAGACAGGAGTTCTCCTGGTAGTTTTTACATTGCTCCGGTAGGCATCTGAAAGACACCACAAAAGTTGTTCTACCTGCTCTCTGGGCTGAGATGGGGAACCGCTGAATTTTGGAGTCGGCCGGTGACAAAATGTTCCAAACACACCCCATGCACAACTCCACCGGGGAAGGTGCCAGACAAGAGTTCTCTTAGTAGTTTTTACACTACCTTGGTAGGCACCTGAAAGGCACCACAAAAGTTGTTCTTCCTGCTTTCTGGGCTGAGATGGGGAACCGCTGAATTTTGGACTCGGCCGGTGACAAAATGTTCCAAACACACCCCATGCACAACTCCACCGGGGAAGGTGCCAGACAGGAGTTCTCCTGGTAGTTTTTACATTGCTCCGGTAGGCATCTGAAAGACACCACAAAAGTTTTTCTACCTGCTCTCTGGGCTGAGATGGGGAACCGCTGAATTTTGGAGTCGGCCGGTGACAAAATGTTCCAAACACACCCCATGCACAACTCCACCGGGGAAGGTGCCAGACAGGAGTTCTCTTAATAGTTTTTACACTACCTTGGTAGGCATCTGAAAGACACCAGAAAAGTTGTTCTACCTGCTTTCTGGGCTGAGATGGGGAACCGCTGAATTTTGGAGTCGGCCGGTGACAAAATGTTCCAAACACACCCCCTGCACAACTCCACCGGGGAAGGTGCCAGACAGGAGTTCTCTTAGTAGTTTTTACACTACCTTGGTAGGCAGCTGAAAGGCACCACAAAAGTTGTTCTACCTGCTTTCTGGGCTGAGATGGGGAACAGCTGAATTTTGGACTCGGCTGGTGACCAAATTTTAATAAATACACCCCCTGCACAACTCCACTAGCGAAGGTGCCAGGGACGAGTTCTGTTGGTAGTTTTTACATTGCTCCGGTAGGCATCAAAAGGACACCACAAAAGTTGTTCTTCCTGCTTTCTGGGCTGAGATGGGGAACCGCTGAATTTTGGACTCGGCCGGTGACAAAATGTTCCAAAAACACCCCATGCACAACTCCACCGGGGAAGGTGCCAGGCAGGAGTTCTCCTGGTAGTTTTTACATTGCTCCGGTAGGCATCTGAAAGACACCACAAAAGTTGTTCTACCTGCTCTCTGGGCTGAGATGGGGAACCACTGAATTTTGGAGTCGGCCGGTGACAAAATGTTCCAAACACACCCCATGCACAACTCCACCGGGGAAGGTGCCAGACAGGAGTTCTCTTAGTAGTTTTTACACTGCCTTGGTAGGCACCTGAAAGGCACCACAAAAGTTGTTCTACCTGCTTTCTGGGCTGAGATGGGGAACCGCTGAATTTTGGAGTCGGCCGGTGACAAAATGTTCCAAACACACCCCATGCACAACTCCACCGGGGAAGGTGCCAGACAGGAGTTCTCCTGGTAGTTTTTACATTGCTCCGGTAGGCATCTGAAAGACACCACAAAAGTTGTTCTACCTGCTTTCTGGGCTGAGATGGGGAACCGCTGAATTTTGGAGTCGGCCGGTGACAAAATGTTCCAAACACACCCCATGCACAACTCCACCGGGGAAGGTGCCAGACAGGAGTTCTCTTGATAGTTTTTACACTACCTTGGTAGGCACCTGAAAGGCACCACAAAAGTTGTTCTACCTGCTTTCTGGGCTGAGATGGGGAACCGCTGAATTTTGGAGTCGGCCGGTGACAAAATGTTCCAAAGACACCCCATGCACAACTCCACCGGGGAAGGTGCCAGACAGTAGTTCTCTTAATAGTTTTTACACTACCTTGGTAGGCATTTGAAAGACACCACAAAAGTTGTTCTACCTGCTTTCTGGGCTGAGATGGGGAACCGCTGAATTTTGGAGTCGGCTGGTGACAAAATGTTCCAAACACACCCCCTGCACAACTCCACCGGGGAAGGTGCCAGACAGGAGTTCTCTTAGTAGTTTTTACACTACCTTGGTAGGCAGCTGAAAGGCACCACAAAAGTTGTTCTACCTGCTCTCTGGGCTGAGATGGGGAACCGCTGAATTTTGGACTCGGCTGGTGACAAAATTTTAATAAGTACACCCCATGCACAACTCCACAGGGGAAGGTGCCAGGAACGAATTCTGTTGGTAGTTTTTACATTGCTCCGGTAGGCATCAAAAAGACACTACAAAAGTTGTTCTACCTGCTTTCTGGGCTGAGATGGGGAACCGCTGAATTTTGGACTCGGCCGGTGACAAAATGTTCCAAAGACACCCCATGCACAACTCCACTAGCGAAGGTGCCAGGGACGAATTCTGGTGGTAGTTTTTACATTGCTCCGGTAGGCATCTGAAAGACACCACAAAAGTTGTTCTACCTGCTCTCTGGGCTGAGATGGGGAGCCGCTGAATTTTGGAGTCGGCCGGTGACAAAATGTTCCAAACACACCCCATGCACAATTCCACCGGGGAAGGTGCCAGACAGGAGTTCTCTTAATAGTTTTTACACTACCTTGGTAGGCAGCTGAAAGGCACGACAAAAGTTGTTCTACCTGCTTTCTGGGCTGAGATGGGGAACCGCTGAATTTTGGACTCGGCTGGTGACCAAATTTTAATAAATACACCCCATGCACAACTCCACTAGCGAAGGTGCTAGGAACGAATTCTGTTGGTAGTTTTTACATTGCTCCGGTAGGCATCTGAAAGACACCAGAAAAGTTGTTCTACCTGCTTTCTGGGCTGAGATGGGGAACCGCTGAATTTTGGAGTCGGCCGGTGACAAAATGTTCCAAACACACCCCATGCACAACTCCACCGGGGAAGGTGCCAGACAGGAGTTCTCCTGGTAGTTTTTACATTGCTCCGGTAGGCATCTGAAAGACACCACAAAAGTTGTTCTACCTGCTTTCTGGGCTGAGATGGGGAACCGCTGAATTTTGGAGTCGGCCGGTGACAAAATGTTCCAAAAACACCCCATGCACAACTCCACCGGGGAAGGTGCCAGAATGGAGTTCTCCTGGTAGTTTTTAAACTACCTTGGTAGGCACCTGAAAGACACCACAAAAGTTGTTTTACCTGCTTTCTGGGCTGAGATGGGGAACAGCTGAATTTTGGACTCGGCTGGTGACAAAATGTTCCAAACACACCCCATGCACAACTCCACCGGGGAAGGTGCCAGACAGGAGTTCTCTTAATAGTTTTTACACTACCTTGGTAGGCATCTGAAAGACACCACAAAAGTTGTTCTACCTGCTTTCTGGGCTGAGATGGGGAACCGCTGAATTTTGGAGTCGGCCGGTGACAAAATGTTCCAAACACACCCCCTGCACAACTCCACCGGGGAAGGTGCCAGACAGGAGTTCTCTTAGTAGTTTTTACACTACCTTGGTAGGCAGCTGAAAGGCACCACAAAAGTTGTTCTACCTGCTTTCTGGGCTGAGATGGGGAACAGCTGAATTTTGGACTCGGCTGGTGACCAAATTTTAATAAATACACCCCCTGCACACCTCCACTAGCGAAGGTGCCAGGGACGAGTTCTCCTGGTAGTTTTTACATTGCTCCGGTAGGCATCAAAAGGACACCACAAAAGTTGTTCTACCTGCTTTCTGGGCTGAGATGGGGAACCGCTGAATTTTGGAGTCGGCCGGTGACAAAATGTTCCAAACACACCCCATGCACAACTCCACCGGGGAAGGTGCCAGACAGGAGTTCTCCTGGTAGATTTTACATTGCTCCGGTAGGCATCTGAAAGACACCAGAAAAGTTGTTCTACCTGCTTTCTGGGCTGAGATGGGGAACCGCTGAATTTTGGAGTCGGCCGGTGACAAAATGTTCCAAAAACACCCCATGCACAACTCCACCGGGGAAGGTGCCAGACAGGAGTTCTCCTGGTAGTTTTTACAATGCTCCGGTAGGCATCTGAAAGACACCACAAAAGTTGTTCTACCTGCTCTCTGGGCTGAGATGGGGAACCGCTGAACTTTGGAGTCGGCCGGTGACAAAATGTTCCAAACACACCCCATGCACAACTCCACCGGGGAAGGTGCCAGACAGGAGTTCTCTTAGTAGTTTTTACACTACCTTGGTAGGCAGCTGAAAGGCACCACAAAAGTTGTTCTACCTGCTTTCTGGGCTGAGATGGGGAACAGCTGAATTTTGGAGTCGGCTGGTGACAAAATGTTCCAAACACACCCCCTGCACAACTCCACCGGGGAAGGTGCCAGACAGGAGTTCTCTTGGTAGTTTTTACACTACCTTGGTAGGCATTTGAAAGGCACGACAAAAGTTGTTCTACCTGCTTTCTGGGCTGAGATGGGGAACCGCTGAATTTTGGACTCGGCTGGTGACAAAATGTTCCAAACACACCCCATGCACAACTCCACCGGGGAAGGTGCCAGACAGGAGTTCTCCTGGTAGTTTTTACATTGCTCCGGTAGGCATCTGAAAGACACCACAAAAGTTGTTCTACCTGCTTTCTGGGCTGAGATGGGGAACCGCTGAATTTTGGAGTCGGCCGGTGACAAAATGTTCCAAAGACACCCCATGCACAACTCCACCGGGGAAGGTGCCAGACAGGAGTTCTCTTAGTAGTTTTTACACTGCCTTGGTAGGCACCTGAAAGGCACCACAAAAGTTGTTCTTCCTGCTTTCTGGGCTGAGATGGGGAACGGCTGAATTTTGGACTCGGCTGGTGACAAAATGTTCCAAACACACCCCATGCACAACTCCACCGGGGAAGGTGCCAGACAGGAGTTCTCCTGGTAGTTTTTACACTGCCTTGGTAGGCACCTGAAAGACACCACAAAAGTTGTTCTACCTGCTCTCTGGGCTGAGATGGGGAACCGCTGAATTTTGGAGTCGGCTGGTGACAAAATGTTCCAAACACACCCCATGCACAACTCCACCGGGGAAGGTGCCAGACAGGAGTTCTCTTGGTAGTTTTTACACTGCCTTGGTAGGCAGCTGAAAGGCACCACAAAAGTTGTTCTACCTGCTTTCTGGGCTGAGATGGGGAACAGCAGAATTCAGGACTCGGCTGGTGACAAAATTTTAATAAATACACCCCATGCACAACTTCTCTAGCGAAGGTGCCAGGGACGAGTTCTGTTGGTAGTTTTTACATTGCTCCGGTAGGCATCAAAAGGACACCACAAAAGTTGTTCTTCCTGCTTTCTGGGCTGAGATGGGGAACCGCTGAATTTTGGACTCGGCCGGTGACAAAATGTTCCAAACACACCCCATGCACAACTCCACCGGGGAAGGTGCCAGACAGGAGTTCTCCTGGTAGTTTTTACATTGCTCCGGTAGGCATCTGAAAGACACCACAAAAGTTGTTCTACCTGCTTTCTGGGCTGAGATGGGGAACCGCTGAATTTTGGAGTCGGCCGGTGACAAAATGTTCCAAAGACACCCCATGCACAACTCCACCGGGGAAGGTGCCAGACAGGAGTTCTCCTGGTAGTTTTTACACTACCTTGGTAGGCACCTGAAAGGCACCACAAAAGTTGTTCTTCCTGCTTTCTGGGCTGAGATGGGGAACGGCTGAATTTTGGACTCGGCTGGTGACAAAATGTTCCAAACACACCCCATGCACAACTCCACCGGGGAAGGTGCCAGACAGGAGTTCTCTTAGTAGTTTTTACACTACCTTGGTAGGCACCTGAAAGGCACCACAAAAGTTGTTCTTCCTGCTTTCTGGGCTGAGATGGGGAACGGCTGAATTTTGGACTCGGCTGGTGACAAAATGTTCCAAACACACCCCATGCACAACTCCACCGGGGAAGGTGCCAGACAGGAGTTCTCCTGGTAGTTTTTACATTGCTCCGGTAGGCATCTGAAAGACACCACAAAAGTTGTTCTTCCTGCTTTCTGGGCTGAGATGGGGAACCGCTGAATTTTGGAGTCGGCCGGTGACAAAATGTTCCAAACACACCCCATGCACAACTCCACCGGGGAAGGTGCCAGACAAGAGTTCTCTTAGTAGTTTTTACACTGCCTTGGTAGGCATCTGAAAGACACCACAAAAGTTGTTCTACCTGCTTTCTGGGCTGAGATGGGGAACCGCTGAATTTTGGAGTCGGCTGGTGACAAAATGTTCCAAACACACCCCATGCACAACTCCACCGGGGAAGGTGCCAGCCAGGAGTTCTCCTGGTAGATTTTACATTGCTCCGGTAGGCATCTGAAAGACACCACAAAAGTTGTTCTACCTGTTTTCTGGGCTGAGATGGGGAACCGCTGAATTTTGGACTTGGCTGGTGACGAAATGTTCCAAACACACCCCATGCACAACTCCACCGGGGAAGGTGCCAGAATGGAGTTCTCCTGGTAGTTTTTAAACTACCTTGGTAGGAACCTGAAAGACACCACAGAAGTTGTTTTACCTGCTTTGTGGGCTGAGATGGGGAACAGCTGAATTTTGGAGTCGGCCGGTGACAAAATGTTCCAAACACACCCCCTGCACAACTCCACCGGGGAAGGTGCCAGACAGGAGTTCTCTTGGTAGTTTTTACACTACCTTGGTAGGTAGCTGAAAGGCACCACAAAAGTTGTTCTACCTGCTTTCTGGGCTGTGATGGGGAACAGCTGAATTTTGGAGTCGGCTGGTGAAAAAATGTTCCAAACACACCCCATGCACAACTCCACCGGGGAAGGTGCCAGACAGGAGTTCTCCTGGTAGTTTTTACATTGCTCTGGTAGGCATCTGAAAGACACCACAAAAGTTGTTCTACCTGCTCTCTGGGCTGAGATGGGGAACCGCTGAATTTTGGAGTCGGCCGGTGACAAAATGTTCCAAACACACCCCCTGCACAACTCCACCGGGGAAGGTGCCAGACAGGAGTTCTCCTGGTAGTTTTTACATTGCTCCGGTAGGCATCTGAAAGACACCACAAAAGTTGTTCTACCTGCTTTCTGGGCTGAGATGGGGAACCGCTGAATTTTGGACTTGGCTGGTGACGAAATGTTCCAAACACACCCCATGCACAACTCCACCGGGGAAGGTGCCAGACAGGAGTTCTCTTAGTAGTTTTTACACTACCTTGGTAGGCACCTGAAAGGCACCACAAAAGTTGTTCTTCCTGCTTTCTGGGCTGAGATGGGGAACAGCTGAATTTTGGACTCGGCTGGTGACCAAATTTTAATAAATACACCCCATGCACAACTCCACTAGCGAAGGTGCTAGGAACGAATTCTGTTGGTAGTTTTTACATTGCTCCGGTAGGCATCAACAAGACACTACAAAAGTTGTTCTACCTGCTTTCTGGGCTGAGATGGGGAACCGCTGAATTTTGGACTCGGCTGGTGACAAAATGTTCCAAACACACCCCATGCACAACTCCACTAGCGAAGGTGCCAGACAGGAGTTCTCCTGGTAGTTTTTACATTGCTCCGGTAGGCATCTGAAAGACACCAGAAAAGTTGTTCTACCTGCTTTCTGGGCTGAGATGGGGAACCGCTGAATTTTGGAGTCGGCCGGTGACAAAATGTTCCAAACACACCCCATGCACAACTCCACCGGGGAAGGTGCCAGGCAGGAGTTCTCCTGGTAGTTTTTACACTGCCTTGGTAGGCACCTGAAAGGCACCACAAAAGTTGTTCTTCCTGCTTTCTGGGCTGAGATGGGGAACGGCTGAATTTTGGACTCGGCTGGTGACAAAATGTTCCAAACACACCCCATGCACAACTCCACCGGGGAAGGTGCCAGACAGGAGTTCTCTTAGTAGTTTTTACATTGCTCCGGTAGGCATCTGAAAGACACCACAAAAGTTGTTCTACCTGCTCTCTGGGCTGAGATGGGGAACCGCTGAATTTTGGAGTCGGCTGGTGACAAAATGTTCCAAACACACCCCATGCACAACTCCACCGGGGAAGGTGCCAGACAGGAGTTCTCTTAATAGTTTTTACACTACCTTGGTAGGCATCTGAAAGACACCACAAAAGTTTTCTACCTGCTTTCTGGGCTGAGATGGGGAACAGCTGAATTTTGGAGTCGGCTGGTGACAAAATGTTCCAAACACACCCCCTGCACAACTCCACCGGGGAAGGTGCCAGACAGGAGTTCTCTTAGTAGTTTTTACACTACCTTGGTAGGCAGCTGAAAGGCACCACAAAAGTTGTTCTACCTGCTTTCTGGGCTGAGATGGGGAACCGCTGAATTTTGGACTCGGCTGGTGACAAAATGTTCCAAAAACACCCCCTGCACAACTCCACTAGCGAAAGTGCCAGACAGGAGTTCTCTTAGTAGTTTTTACACTACCTTGGTAGGCATTTGAAAGGCACCACAAAAGTTGTTCTACTTGCTTTCTGGGCCGAGATGGGGAACAGCAGAATTTAGGACTCGGCTGGTGACAAAAGTTTAATAAATACACCCCCTGCACAACTCCACTAGCGAAGGTGCCAGACAGGAGTTCTCCTGGTAGTTTTTACATTGCTCCGGTAGGCATCTGAAAGACACCACAAAAGTTGTTCTACCTGCTTTCTGGGCTGAGATGGGGAACCGCTGAATTTTGGAGTCAGCCGGTGACAAAATGTTCCAAAGACACCCCATGCACAACTCCACCGGGGAAGGTGCCAGACAGGAGTTCTCTTAGTAGTTTTTACACTGCCTTGGTAGGCACCTGAAAGGCACCACAAAAGTTGTTCTTCCTGCTTTCTGGGCTGAGATGGGGAACCGCTGAATTTTGGAGTCCGCTGGTGACAAAATGTTCCAAACACACCCCCTGCACAACTCCACCGGGGAAGGTGCCAGACAGGAGTTCTCTTAATAGTTTTTACACTACCTTGGTAGGCATCTGAAAGACACCAGAAAAGTTGTTCTACCTGCTTTCTGGGCTGAGATGGGGAACCGCTGAATTTTGGAGTCGGCCGGTGAAAAATGTTCCAAAAACACCCCATGCACAACTCCACCGGGGAAGGTGCCAGACAGGAGTTCTCCTGGTAGTTTTTACAATGCTCCGGTAGGCATCTGAAAGACACCACAAAAGTTGTTCTACCTGCTCTCTGGGCTGAGATGGGGAACCGCTGAACTTTGGAGTCGGCCGGTGACAAAATGTTCCAAACACACCCCATGCACAACTCCACTGGGGAAGGTGCCAGACAGGAGTTCTCTTAGTAGTTTTTACACTACCTTGGTAGGCAGCTGAAAGGCACCACAAAAGTTGTTCTACCTGCTTTCTGGGCTGAGATGGGGAACAGCTGAATTTTGGAGTCGGCTGGTGACAAAATGTTCCAAACACACCCCATGCACAACTCCACCGGGGAAGGTGCCAGACAGGAGTTCTCTTGGTAGTTTTTACACTACCTTGGTAGGCATTTGAAAGGCACGACAAAAGTTGTTCTACCTGCTTTCTGGGCTGAGATGGGGAACCGCTGAATTTTGGACTCGGCTGGTGACAAAATGTTCCAAACACACCCCATGCACAACTCCACCGGGGAAGGTGCCAGACAGGAGTTCTCCTGGTAGTTTTTACATTGCTCCGGTAGGCATCTGAAAGACACCACAAAAGTTGTTCTACCTGCTTTCTGGGCTGAGATGGGGAACCGCTGAATTTTGGAGTCGGCCGGTGACATAATGTTCCAAAGACACCCCATGCACAACTCCACCGGGGAAGGTGACAGACAGGAGTTCTCTTAGTAGTTTTTACACTGCCTTGGTAGGCACCTGAAAGGCACCACAAAAGTTGTTCTTCCTGCTTTCTGGGCTGAGATGGGGAACGGCTGAATTTTGGACTCGGCTGGTGACAAAATGTTCCAAACACACCCCATGCACAACTCCACCGGGGAAGGTGCCAGGCAGGAGTTCTCCTGGTAGTTTTTACATTGCTCCGGTAGGCATCTGAAAGACACCACAAAAGTTGTTCTACCTGCTCTCTGGGCTGAGATGGGGAACCGCTGAATTTTGGAGTCGGCTGGTGACAAAATGTTCCAAACACACCCCATGCACAACTCCACCGGGGAAGGTGCCAGACAGGAGTTCTCTTGGTAGTTTTTACACTGCCTTGGTAGGCAGCTGAAAGGCACCACAAAAGTTGTTCTACCTGCTTTCTGGGCTGAGATGGGGAACAGCAGAATTCAGGACTCGGCTGGTGACAAAATTTTAATAAATACACCCCATGCACAACTTCTCTAGCGAAGGTGCCAGGGACGAGTTCTCCTGGTAGTTTTTACATTGCTCCGGTAGGCATCAAAAGGACACCACAAAAGTTGTTCTTCCTGCTTTCTGGGCTGAGATGGGGAACCGCTGAATTTTGGACTCGGCCGGTGACAAAATGTTCCAAACACACCCCATGCACAACTCCACCGGGGAAGGTGCCAGACAGGAGTTCTCCTGGTAGTTTTTACATTGCTCCGGTAGGCATCTGAAAGACACCACAAAAGTTGTTCTACCTGCTTTCTGGGCTGAGATGGGGAACCGCTGAATTTTGGAGTCGGCCGGTGACAAAATGTTCCAAAGACACCCCATGCACAACTCCACCGGGGAAGGTGCCAGACAGGAGTTCTTTTAGTAGTTTTTACACTGCCTTGGTAGGCACCTGAAAGGCACCACAAAAGTTGTTCTTCCTGCTTTCTGGGCTGAGATGGGGAACGGCTGAATTTTGGACTCGGCTGGTGACAAAATGTTCCAAACACACCCCATGCACAACTCCACCGGGGAAGGTGCCAGACAGGAGTTCTCTTAGTAGTTTTTACACTACCTTGGTAGGCACCTGAAAGGCACCACAAAAGTTGTTCTTCCTGCTTTCTGGGCTGAGATGGGGAACGGCTGAATTTTGGACTCGGCTGGTGACAAAATGTTCCAAACACACCCCATGCACAACTCCACCGGGGAAGGTGCCAGACAGGAGTTCTCCTGGTAGTTTTTACATTGCTCCGGTAGGCATCTGAAAGACACCACAAAAGTTGTTCTTCCTGCTTTCTGGGCTGAGATGGGGAACCGCTGAATTTTGGAGTCGGCCGGTGACAAAATGTTCCAAACACACCCCATGCACAACTCCACCGGGGAAGGTGCCAGACAAGAGTTCTCTTAGTAGTTTTTACACTGCCTTGGTAGGCATCTGAAAGACACCACAAAAGTTGTTCTACCTGCTTTCTGGGCTGAGATGGGGAACCGCTGAATTTTGGAGTCGGCTGGTGACAAAATGTTCCAAACACACCCCATGCACAACTCCACCGGGGAAGGTGCCAGCCAGGAGTTCTCCTGGTAGATTTTACATTGCTCCGGTAGGCATCTGAAAGACACCACAAAAGTTGTTCTACCTGTTTTCTGGGCTGAGATGGGGAACCGCTGAATTTTGGACTTGGCTGGTGACGAAATGTTCCAAACACACCCCATGCACAACTCCACCGGGGAAGGTGCCAGAATGGAGTTCTCCTGGTAGTTTTTAAACTACCTTGGTAGGCACCTGAAAGACACCACAAAAGTTGTTTTACCTGCTTTGTGGGCTGAGATGGGGAACAGCTGAATTTTGGAGTCGGCCGGTGACAAAATGTTCCAAACACACCCCCTGCACAACTCCACCGGGGAAGGTGCCAGACAGGAGTTCTCTTGGTAGTTTTTACACTACCTTGGTAGGTAGCTGAAAGGCACCACAAAAGTTGTTCTACCTGCTTTCTGGGCTGTGATGGGGAACAGCTGAATTTTGGAGTCGGCTGGTGAAAAAATGTTCCAAACACACCCCATGCACAACTCCACCGGGGAAGGTGCCAGACAGGAGTTCTCCTGGTAGTTTTTACATTGCTCTGGTAGGCATCTGAAAGACACCACAAAAGTTGTTCTACCTGCTCTCTGGGCTGAGATGGGGAACCGCTGAATTTTGGAGTCGGCCGGTGACAAAATGTTCCAAACACACCCCCTGCACAACTCCACCGGGGAAGGTGCCAGACAGGAGTTCTCCTGGTAGTTTTTACATTGCTCCGGTAGGCATCTGAAAGACACCACAAAAGTTGTTCTACCTGCTTTCTGGGCTGAGATGGGGAACCGCTGAATTTTGGACTTGGCTGGTGACGAAATGTTCCAAACACACCCCATGCACAACTCCACCGGGGAAGGTGCCAGACAGGAGTTCTCTTAGTAGTTTTTACACTACCTTGGTAGGCACCTGAAAGGCACCACAAAAGTTGTTCTTCCTGCTTTCTGGGCTGAGATGGGGAACAGCTGAATTTTGGACTCGGCTGGTGACCAAATTTTAATAAATACACCCCATGCACAACTCCACTAGCGAAGGTGCTAGGAACGAATTCTGTTGGTAGTTTTTACATTGCTCCGGTAGGCATCAACAAGACACTACAAAAGTTGTTCTACCTGCTTTCTGGGCTGAGATGGGGAACCGCTGAATTTTGGACTCGGCTGGTGACAAAATGTTCCAAAGACACCCCATGCACAACTCCACTAGCGAAGGTGCCAGACAGGAGTTCTCCTGGTAGTTTTTACATTGCTCCGGTAGGCATCTGAAAGACACCAGAAAAGTTGTTCTACCTGCTTTCTGGGCTGAGATGGGGAACCGCTGAATTTTGGAGTCGGCCGGTGACAAAATGTTCCAAACACACCCCATGCACAACTCCACCGGGGAAGGTGCCAGACAGGAGTTCTCCTGGTAGTTTTTACATTGCTCCGGTAGGCATCTGAAAGACACCACAAAAGTTGTTCTACCTGCTTTCTGGGCTGAGATGGGGAACGGCTGAATTTTGGACTCGGCTGGTGACAAAATGTTCCAAACACACCCCATGCACAACTCCACCGGGGAAGGTGCCAGACAGGAGTTCTCCTGGTAGTTTTTACATTGCTCCGGTAGGCATCTGAAAGACACCACAAAAGTTGTTCTACCTGCTCTCTGGGCTGAGATGGGGAACCGCTGAATTTTGGAGTCGGCTGGTGACAAAATGTTCCAAACACACCCCATGCACAACTCCACCGGGGAAGGTGCCAGACAGGAGTTCTCTTAATAGTTTTTACACTACCTTGGTAGGCATCTGAAAGACACCACAAAAGTTGTTCTACCTGCTTTCTGGGCTGAGATGGGGAACAGCTGAATTTTGGACTCGGCTGGTGACAAAATGTTCCAAACACACCCCATGCACAACTCCACCGGGGAAGGTGCCAGACAGGAGTTCTCTTAGTAGTTTTTACACTACCTTGGTAGGCAGCTGAAAGGCACCACAAAAGTTGTTCTACCTGCTTTCTGGGCTGAGATGGGGAACCGCTGAATTTTGGACTCGGCTGGTGACGAAATGTTCCAAAAACACCCCATGCACAACTCCACCGGGGAAGGTGCCAGACAGGAGTTCTCTTGATAGTTTTTACACTACCTTGGTAGGCAGCTGAAAGGCACCACAAAAGTTGTTCTACTTGCTTTCTGGGCTGAGATGGGGAACCGCTGAATTTTGGACTCGGCTGGTGACAAAATTTTAATAAATACACCCCATGCACAACTCCACTAGCGAACGTGCCAGGAACGAATTCTGTTGGTAGTTTTTACATTGCTCCGGTAGGCATCTGAAAGACACCACAAAAGTTGTTCTACCTGCTTTCTGGGCTGAGATGGGGAACCGCTGAATTTTGGACTCGGCCGGTGACAAAATGTTCCAAAGACACCCCATGCACAACTCCACCGGGGAAGGTGCCAGACAGGAGTTCTCCTGGTAGTTTTTACATTGCTCCGGTAGGCATCTGAAAGACACCACAAAAGTTGTTCTACCTGCTCTCTGGGCTGAGATGGGGAACCGCTGAATTTTGGAGTCGGCCGGTGACAAAATGTTCCAAACACACCCCATGCACAACTCCACCGGGGAAGGTGCCAGACAAGAGTTCTCTTAGTAGTTTTTACACTGCCTTGGTAGGCACCTGAGAGGCACCACAAAAGTTGTTCTTCCTGCTTTCTGGGCTGTGATGGGGAACCGCTGAATTTTGGACTCGGCCGGTGACAAAATGTTCCAAACACACCCCATGCACAACTCCACCGGGGAAGGTGCCAGACAGGAGTTCTCCTGGTAGTTTTTACATTGCTCCGGTAGGCATCTGAAAGACACCACAAAAGTTGTTCTACCTGCTTTCTGGGCTGAGATGGGGAACCGCTGAATTTTGGAGTCGGCCGGTGACAAAATGTTCCAAAGACACCCCATGCACAACTCCACCGGGGAAGGTGCCAGACAGGAGTTCTCTTAGTAGTTTTTACACTACCTTGGTAGGCATCTGAAAGACACCACAAAAGTTTTCTACCTGCTTTCTGGGCTGAGATGGGGAACAGCTGAATTTTGGAGTCGGCTGGTGACAAAATGTTCCAAACACACCCCCTGCACAACTCCACCGGGGAAGGTGCCAGACAGGAGTTCTCTTAGTAGTTTTTACACTACCTTGGTAGGCAGCTGAAAGGCACCACAAAAGTTGTTCTACCTGCTTTCTGGGCTGAGATGGGGAACCGCTGAATTTTGGACTCGGCTGGTGACAAAATGTTCCAAAAACACCCCCTGCACAACTCCACTAGCGAAAGTGCCAGACAGGAGTTCTCTTAGTAGTTTTTACACTACCTTGGTAGGCATTTGAAAGGCACCACAAAAGTTGTTCTACTTGCTTTCTGGGCCGAGATGGGGAACAGCAGAATTTAGGACTCGGCTGGTGACAAAAGTTTAATAAATACACCCCCTGCACAACTCCACTAGCGAAGGTGCCAGACAGGAGTTCTCCTGGTAGTTTTTACATTGCTCCGGTAGGCATCTGAAAGACACCACAAAAGTTGTTCTACCTGCTTTCTGGGCTGAGATGGGGAACCGCTGAATTTTGGAGTCAGCCGGTGACAAAATGTTCCAAAGACACCCCATGCACAACTCCACCGGGGAAGGTGCCAGACAGGAGTTCTCTTAGTAGTTTTTACACTGCCTTGGTAGGCACCTGAAAGGCACCACAAAAGTTGTTCTTCCTGCTTTCTGGGCTGAGATGGGGAACCGCTGAATTTTGGAGTCCGCTGGTGACAAAATGTTCCAAACACACCCCCTGCACAACTCCACCGGGGAAGGTGCCAGACAGGAGTTCTCTTAATAGTTTTTACACTACCTTGGTAGGCATCTGAAAGACACCACAAAAGTTGTTCTACCTGCTTTCTGGGCTGAGATGGGGAACAGCTGAATTTTGGACTCGGCTGGTGACAAAATGTTCCAAACACACCCCATGCACAACTCCACCGGGGAAGGTGCCAGGCAGGAGTTCTCCTGGTAGTTTTTACATTGCTCCGGTAGGCATCTGAAAGACACCACAAAAGTTGTTCTACCTGCTTTCTGGGCTGAGATGGGGAACCGCTGAATTTTGGAGTCGGCTGGTGACAAAATGTTCCAAACACACCCCATGCACAACTCCACCGGGGAAGGTGCCAGACAGGAGTTCTCCTGGTAGTTTTTACACTACCTTGGTAGGCATCTGAAAGACACCACAAAAGTTTTCTACCTGCTTTCTGGGCTGAGATGGGGAACCGCTGAATTTTGGACTCGGCTGGTGACAAAATGTTCCAAAAACACCCCCTGCACAACTCCACTAGCGAAGGTGCCAGACAGGAGTTCTCCTGGTAGTTTTTACACTACCTTGGTAGGCATTTGAAAGGCACCACAAAAGTTGTTCTACTTGCTTTCTGGGCCGAGATGGGGAACAGCAGAATTTAGGACTCGGCTGGTGACAAAATTTTAATAAATACACCCCCTGCACAACTCCACTAGCGAAGGTGCCAGGGAGGAGTTCTGTTGGTAGTTTTTACATTGCTCCGGTAGGCATCTGAAAGACACCAGAAAAGTTGTTCTACCTGCTTTCTGGGCTGAGATGGGGAACCGCTGAATTTTGGAGTCGGCCGGTGACAAAATGTTCCAAAGACACCCCATGCACAACTCCACCGGGGAAGGTGACAGACAGGAGTTCTCTTAGTAGTTTTTACACTGCTTTGGTAGGCACCTGAAAGGCACCACAAAAGTTGTTCTTCCTGCTTTCTGGGCTGAGATGGGGAACGGCTGAATTTTGGACTCGGCTGGTGACAAAATGTTCCAAACACACCCCATGCACAACTCCACCGGGGAAGGTGCCAGACAGGAGTTCTCCTGGTAGTTTTTACATTGCTCCGGTAGGCATCTGAAAGACACCACAAAAGTTGTTCTACCTGCTCTCTGGGCTGAGATGGGGAACCGCTGAATTTTGGAGTCCGCTGGTGACAAAATGTTCCAAACACACCCCATGCACAACTCCACCGGGGAAGGTGCCAGACAGGAGTTCTCTTGGTAGTTTTTACACTGCCTTGGTAGGCAGCTGAAAGGCACCACAAAAGTTGTTCTACCTGCTTTCTGGGCTGAGATGGGGAACAGCAGAATTCAGGACTCGGCTGGTGACAAAATTTTAATAAATACACCCCATGCACAACTTCTCTAGCGAAGGTGCCAGGGACGAGTTCTCCTGGTAGTTTTTACATTGCTCCGGTAGGCATCAAAAGGACACCACAAAAGTTGTTCTTCCTGCTTTCTGGGCTGAGATGGGGAACCGCTGAATTTTGGACTCGGCCGGTGACAAAATGTTCCAAACACACCCCATGCACAACTCCACCGGGGAAGGTGCCAGACAGGAGTTCTCTTAGTAGTTTTTACACTACCTCGGTAGGCAGCTGAAAGGCACCACAAAAGTTGTTCTACCTGCTTTCTGGGCTGAGATGGGGAACCGCTGAATTTTGGAGTCGGCTGGTGACAAAATGTTCCAAACACACCCCATGCACAACTCCACCGGGGAAGGTGCCAGACAGGAGTTCTCTTGGTAGTTTTTACACTACCTTGGTAGGCATTTGAAAGGCACGACAAAAGTTGTTCTACCTGCTTTCTGGGCTGAGATGGGGAACCGCTGAATTTTGGACTCGGCTGGTGACAAAGTGTTCCAAACACACCCCATGCACAACTCCACCGGGGAAGGTGCCAGACAGGAGTTCTCCTGGTAGTTTTTACATTGCTCCGGTAGGCATCTGAAAGACACCACAAAAGTTGTTCTACCTGCTTTCTGGGCTGAGATGGGGAACCGCTGAATTTTGGAGTCGGCCGGTGACAAAATGTTCCAAAGACACCCCATGCACAACTCCACCGGGGAAGGTGACAGACAGGAGTTCTCTTAGTAGTTTTTACACTGCCTTGGTAGGCACCTGAAAGGCACCACAAAAGTTGTTCTTCCTGCTTTCTGGGCTGAGATGGGGAACGGCTGAATTTTGGACTCGGCTGGTGACAAAATGTTCCAAACACACCCCATGCACAACTCCACCGGGGAAGGTGCCAGGCAGGAGTTCTCCTGGTAGTTTTTACATTGCTCCGGTAGGCATCTGAAAGACACCACAAAAGTTGTTCTACCTGCTCTCTGGGCTGAGATGGGGAACCGCTGAATTTTGGAGTCGGCTGGTGACAAAATGTTCCAAACACACCCCATGCACAACTCCACCGGGGAAGGTGCCAGACAGGAGTTCTCTTGGTAGTTTTTACACTGCCTTGGTAGGCAGCTGAAAGGCACCACAAAAGTTGTTCTACCTGCTTTCTGGGCTGAGATGGGGAACAGCAGAATTCAGGACTCGGCTGGTGACAAAATTTTAATAAATACACCCCATGCACAACTTCTCTAGCGAAGGTGCCAGGGACGAGTTCTCCTGGTAGTTTTTACATTGCTCCGGTAGGCATCAAAAGGACACCACAAAAGTTGTTCTTCCTGCTTTCTGGGCTGAGATGGGGAACCGCTGAATTTTGGACTCGGCCGGTGACAAAATGTTCCAAACACACCCCATGCACAACTCCACCGGGGAAGGTGCCAGACAGGAGTTCTCTTAGTAGTTTTTACATTGCTCCGGTAGGCATCTGAAAGACACCACAAAAGTTGTTCTACCTGCTTTCTGGGCTGAGATGGGGAACCGCTGAATTTTGGAGTCGGCCGGTGACAAAATGTTCCAAAGACACCCCATGCACAACTCCACCGGGGAAGGTGCCAGACAGGAGTTCTTTTAGTAGTTTTTACACTACCTTGGTAGGCACCTGAAAGGCACCACAAAAGTTGTTCTTCCTGCTTTCTGGGCTGAGATGGGGAACGGCTGAATTTTGGACTCGGCTGGTGACAAAATGTTCCAAACACACCCCATGCACAACTCCACCGGGGAAGGTGCCAGACAGGAGTTCTCTTAGTAGTTTTTACACTACCTTGGTAGGCACCTGAAAGGCACCACAAAAGTTGTTCTTCCTGCTTTCTGGGCTGAGATGGGGAACGGCTGAATTTTGGACTCGGCTGGTGACAAAATGTTCCAAACACACCCCATGCACAACTCCACCGGGGAAGGTGCCAGACAGGAGTTCTCCTGGTAGTTTTTACATTGCTCCGGTAGGCATCTGAAAGACACCACAAAAGTTGTTCTTCCTGCTTTCTGGGCTGAGATGGGGAACCGCTGAATTTTGGAGTCGGCCGGTGACAAAATGTTCCAAACACACCCCATGCACAACTCCACCGGGGAAGGTGCCAGACAAGAGTTCTCTTAGTAGTTTTTACACTGCCTTGGTAGGCATCTGAAAGACACCACAAAAGTTGTTCTACCTGCTTTCTGGGCTGAGATGGGGAACCGCTGAATTTTGGAGTCGGCTGGTGACAAAATGTTCCAAACACACCCCATGCACAACTCCACCGGGGAAGGTGCCAGCCAGGAGTTCTCCTGGTAGATTTTACATTGCTCCGGTAGGCATCTGAAAGACACCACAAAAGTTGTTCTACCTGTTTTCTGGGCTGAGATGGGGAACCGCTGAATTTTGGACTTGGCTGGTGACGAAATGTTCCAAACACACCCCATGCACAACTCCACCGGGGAAGGTGCCAGAATGGAGTTCTCCTGGTAGTTTTTAAACTACCTTGGTAGGCACCTGAAAGACACCACAAAAGTTGTTCTACCTGCTTTCTGGGCTGAGATGGGGAACAGCTGAATTTTGGACTCGGCTGGTGACAAAATTTTAATAAATACACCCCATGCACAACTTCTCTAGCGAAGGTGCCAGGGACGAGTTCTCCTGGTAGTTTTTACATTGCTCCGGTAGGCATCTGAAAGACACCACAAAAGTTGTTCTACCTGCTTTCTGGGCTGAGATGGGGAACCGCTGAATTTTGGAGTCGGCTGGTGACAAAATGTTCCAAACACACCCCATGCACAACTCCACCGGGGAAGGTGCCAGACAGGAGTTCTCTTAATAGTTTTTACATTGCTCCGGTAGGCATCTGAAAGACACCACAAAAGTTGTTCTACCTGCTTTCTGGGCTGAGATGGGGAACCGCTGAATTTTGGAGTCGGCCGGTGACAAAATGTTCCAAACACACCCCATGCACAACTCCACTAGGGAAGGTGCCAGACAGGAGTTTTCCTGGTAGTTTTTACACTACCTTGGTAGGTATTTGAAAGGCACGACAAAAGTTGTTCTACCTGCTTTCTGGGCTGAGATGGGGAACCGCTGAATTTTGGACTCGGCTAGTGACAAAATGTTCCAAACACACCCCATGCACAACTCCACCGGGGAAGGTGCCAGACAGGAGTTCTCCTGGTAGTTTTTACATTGCTCCGGTAGGCATCTGAAAGACACCACAAAAGTTGTTCTACCTGCTTTCTGGGCTGAGATGGGGAACCGCTGAATTTTGGACTTGGCTGGTGACGAAATGTTCCAAACACACCCCATGCACAACTCCACCGGGGAAGGTGCCAGACAAGAGTTCTCTTGATAGTTTTTACACTACCTTGGTAGGCAGCTGAAAGGCACCACAAAAGTTGTTCTACCTGCTCTCTGGGCTGAGATGGGGAACCGCTGAATTTTGGAGTCGGCCGGTGACAAAATGTTCCAAACACACCCCATGCACAACTCCACCGGGGAAGGTGCCAGACAGGAGTTCTCTTAGTAGTTTTTACACTGCCTTGGTAGGCACCTGAAAGGCACCACAAAAGTTGTTCTTCCTGCTTTCTGGGCTGAGATGGGGAACCGCTGAATTTTGGACTCGGCTGGTGACAAAATGTTCCAAACACACCCCATGCACAACTCCACCGGGGAAGGTGCCAGACAGGAGTTCTCCTGGTAGTTTTTACATTGCTCCGGTAGGCATTTGAAAGGCACGACAAAAGTTGTTCTACCTGCTCTCTGGGCTGAGATGGGGAACCGCTGAATTTTGGAGTCGGCCGGTGACAAAATGTTCCAAACACACCCCATGCACAACTCCACCGGGGAAGGTGCCAGACAGGAGTTCTCCTGGTAGTTTTTACACTACCTTGGTAGGCATCTGAAAGACACCACAAAAGTTGTTCTACCTGCTCTCTGGGCTGAGATGGGGAACCGCTGAATTTTGGAGTCGGCCGGTGACAAAATGTTCCAAACACACCCCATGCACAACTCCACCGGGGAAGGTGCCAGACAGGAGTTCTCTTAGTAGTTTTTACATTACCTTGGTAGGCACCTGAAAGGCACCAAAAAAGTTGTTCTACCTGCTTTCTGGGCTGAGATGGGGAACAGCAGAATTTAGGACTCGGCCGGTGACAAAATGTTCCAAAGACACCCCATGCACAACTCCACCGGGGAAGGTGCCAGGCACGAGTTCTCTTGGTAGTTTTTACATTGCTCCGGTAGGCATCTGAAAGAGACCACAAAAGTTGTTCTACCTGCTCTCTGGGCTGAGATGGGGAACCGCTGAATTTTGGAGTCGGCCGGTGACAAAATGTTCCAAACACACCCCATGCACAACTCCACCGGGGAAGGTGCCAGACAGGAGTTCTCTTGATAGTTTTTACACTACCTTGGTAGGCATCTGAAAGACACCACAAAAGTTGTTCTACCTGCTTTCTGGGCTGAGATGGGGAACCGCTGAATTTTGGAGTCGGCCGGTGACAAAATGTTCCAAACACACCCCATGCACAACTCCACCGGGGAAGGTGCCAGACAGGAGTTCTCTTAGTAGTTTTTACATTACCTTGGTAGGCACCTGAAAGGCACCAAAAAAGTTGTTCTACCTGCTTTCTGGGCTGAGATGGGGAACAGCAGAATTTAGGACTCGGCCGGTGACAAAATGTTCCAAAGACACCCCATGCACAACTCCACCGGGGAAGGTGCCAGGCACGAGTTCTCTTGGTAGTTTTTACATTGCTCCGGTAGGCATCTGAAAGACACCACAAAAGTTGTTCTACCTGCTCTCTGGGCTGAGATGGGGAACCGCTGAATTTTGGAGTCGGCCGGTGACAAAATGTTCCAAACACACCCCATGCACAACTCCACCGGGGAAGGTGCCAGACAGGAGTTCTCTTGGTAGTTTTTACACTACCTTGGTAGGCATCTGAAAGACACCACAAAAGTTGTTCTACCTGCTCTCTGGGCTGAGATGGGGAACCGCTGAATTTTGGAGTCGGCCGGTGACAAAATGTTCCAAACACACCCCATGCACAACTCCACCGGGGAAGGTGCCAGACAGGAGTTCTCCTGGTAGATTTTACATTGCTCCGGTAGGCATCAAAAAGACACCACAAAAGTTGTTCTACCTGCTTTCTGGGCTGAGATGGGGAACCGCTGAATTTTGGACTCGGACGGTGACAAAATTTTAATAAATACACCCCCTGCACAACTCCACTAGCGAAGGTGCCAGGGACGAGTTCTGTTGGTAGTTTTTACATTGCTCCGGTAGGCATCAAAAGGACACCACAAAAGTTGTTCTTCCTGCTTTCTGGGCTGAGATGGGGAACCGCTGAATTTTGGAGTCGGCCGGTGACAAAATGTTCCAAACACACCCCATGCACAACTCCACCGGGGAAGGTGCCAGACAGGAGTTCTCTTAGTAGTTTTTACACTACCTTGGTAGGCACCTGAAAGGCACCAAAAAAGTTGTTCTACCTGCTTTCTGGGCTGAGATGGGGAACAGCAGAATTTAGGACTCGGCTGGTGAGAAAATTTTAATAAATACACCCCCTGCACAACTCCACTAGCGAAGGTGCCAGGGACGAGTTCTGTTGGTAGTTTTTACATTGCTCCGGTAGGCATCAAAAGGACACCACAAAAGTTGTTCTACCTGCTTTCTGGGCTGAGATGGGGAACCGCTGAATTTTGGAGTCGGCCGGTGAAAAAATGTTCCAAACACACCCCATGCACAACTCCACCGGGGAAGGTGCCAGACAGGAGTTCTCTTAATAGTTTTTACACTACCTTGGTAGGCATCTGAAAGACACCACAAAAGTAGTTCTACCTGCTTTCTGGGCTGAGATGGGGAACAGCTGAATTTTGGACTCGGCTGGTGACAAAATGTTCCAAACACACCCCATGCACAACTCCACCGGGGAAGGTGCCAGACAGGAGTTCTCTTGGTACTTTTTACACTACCTTGGTAGGTATTTGAAAGGCACGACAAAAGTTGTTCTACCTGCTTTCTGGGCTGAGATGGGGAACCGCTGAATTTTGGACTCGGCTGGTGACAAAATGTTCCAAACACACCCCATGCACAACTCCACCGGCGAAGGTGCCAGACAGGAGTTCTCCTGGTAGTTTTTACATTGCTCCGGTAGGCATCTGAAAGACACCACAAAAGTTGTTCTACCTGCTTTCTGGGCTGAGATGGGGAACCGCTGAATTTTGGACTTGGCTGGTGACGAAATGTTCCAAACACACCCCATGCACAACTCCACCGGGGAAGGTGCCAGACAAGAGTTCTCTTGATAGTTTTTACACTACCTTGGTAGGCAGCTGAAAGGCACCACAAAAGTTGTTCTACCTGCTCTCTGGGCTGAGATGGGGAACCGCTGAATTTTGGAGTCGGCCGGTGACAAAATGTTCCAAACACACCCCATGCACAACTCCACCGGGGAAGGTGCCAGGCAGGAGTTCTCTTAGTAGTTTTTACACTGCCTTGGTAGGCACCTGAAAGGCACCACAAAAGTTGTTCTACCTGCTCTCTGGGCTGAGATGGGGAACCGCTGAATTTTGGAGTCGGCCGGTGACAAAATGTTCCAAACACACCCCATGCACAACTCCACCGGGGAAGGTGCCAGACAGGAGTTCTCCTGGTAGTTTTTACACTACCTTGGTAGGCACCTGAAAGGCACCAAAAAAGTTGTTCTACCTGCTTTCTGGGCTGAGATGGGGAACAGCAGAATTTAGGACTCGGCCGGTGACAAAATGTTCCAAACACACCCCATGCACAACTCCACCGGGGAAGGTGCCAGACAGGAGTTCTCCTGGTAGTTTTTACATTGCTCCGGTAGGCATCTGAAAGACACCACAAAAGTTGTTCTACCTGCTCTCTGGGCTGAGATGGGGAACCGCTGAATTTTGGAGTCGGCCGGTGACAAAATTTTCCAAACACACCCCATGCACAACTCCACCGGGGAAGGTGCCAGACAGGAGTTCTCTTAATAGTTTTTACACTACCTTGG
This sequence comes from Falco biarmicus, assembly GCF_023638135.1. Lineage (NCBI taxonomy): Eukaryota > Metazoa > Chordata > Aves > Falconiformes > Falconidae > Falco > Falco biarmicus. The sequence continues at coordinate 223,464 of NW_026611722.1, forward strand.
TAGGCATCTGAAAGACACCACAAAAGTTGTTCTACCTGCTCTCTGGGCTGAGATGGGGAACCGCTGAATTTTGGAGTCGGCCGGTGACAAAATGTTCCAAACACACCCCATGCACAACTCCACCGGGGAAGGTGCCAGGCAGGAGTTCTCTTGGTAGTTTTTACACTACCTTGGTAGGCACCTGAAAGGCACCAAAAAAGTTGTTCTACCTGCTTTCTGGGCTGAGATGGGGAACAGCAGAATTTAGGACTCGGCCGGTGACAAAATGTTCCAAAGACACCCCATGCACAACTCCACCGGGGAAGGTGCCAGGCACGAGTTCTCTTGGTAGTTTTTACATTGCTCCGGTAGGCATCTGAAAGACACCACAAAAGTTGTTCTACCTGCTCTCTGGGCTGAGATGGGGAACCGCTGAATTTTGGAGTCGGCCGGTGACAAAATGTTCCAAACACACCCCATGCACAACTCCACCGGGGAAGGTGCCAGACAGGAGTTCTCTTAGTAGTTTTTACACTACCTTGGTAGGCACCTGAAAGGCACCACAAAAGTTGTTCTACCTGCTTTCTGGGCTGAGATGGGGAACAGCTGAATTTTGGACTCGGCTGGTGACAAAATTTTAATAAATACACCCCCTGCACAACTCCACTAGCGAAGGTGCCAGGGACGAGTTCTGTTGGTAGTTTTTACATTGCTCCGGTAGGCATCAAAAGGACACCACAAAAGTTGTTCTACCTGCTTTCTGGGCTGAGATGGGGAACCGCTGAATTTTGGAGTCGGCCGGTGAAAAAATGTTCCAAACACACCCCATGCACAACTCCACCGGGGAAGGTGCCAGACAGGAGTTCTCTTAATAGTTTTTACACTACCTTGGTAGGCATCTGAAAGACACCACAAAAGTAGTTCTACCTGCTTTCTGGGCTGAGATGGGGAACAGCTGAATTTTGGACTCGGCTGGTGACAAAATGTTCCAAACACACCCCATGCACAACTCCACCGGGGAAGGTGCCAGACAGGAGTTCTCTTGGTACTTTTTACACTACCTTGGTAGGTATTTGAAAGGCACGACAAAAGTTGTTCTACCTGCTTTCTGGGCTGAGATGGGGAACCGCTGAATTTTGGACTCGGCTGGTGACAAAATGTTCCAAACACACCCCATGCACAACTCCACCGGGGAAGGTGCCAGACAGGAGTTCTCCTGGTAGTTTTTACATTGCTCCGGTAGGCATCTGAAAGACACCACAAAAGTTGTTCTACCTGCTTTCTGGGCTGAGATGGGGAACCGCTGAATTTTGGAGTCGGCCGGTGACAAAATGTTCCAAACACACCCCATGCACAACTCCACCGGGGAAGGTGCCAGACAAGAGTTCTCTTGATAGTTTTTACACTACCTTGGTAGGCAGCTGAAAGGCACCACAAAAGTTGTTCTACCTGCTCTCTGGGCTGAGATGGGGAACCGCTGAATTTTGGAGTCGGCCGGTGACAAAATGTTCCAAACACACCCCATGCACAACTCCACCGGGGAAGGTGCCAGACAGGAGTTCTCTTAGTAGTTTTTACACTGCCTTGGTAGGCACCTGAAAGGCACCACAAAAGTTGTTCTTCCTGCTTTCTGGGCTGAGATGGGGAACCGCTGAATTTTGGACTCGGCTGGTGACGAAATGTTCCAAACACACCCCATGCACAACTCCACCGGGGAAGGTGCCAGACAAGAGTTCTCTTGATAGTTTTTACACTACCTTGGTAGGCAGCTGAAAGGCACCACAAAAGTTGTTCTACCTGCTCTCTGGGCTGAGATGGGGAACCGCTGAATTTTGGAGTCGGCCGGTGACAAAATGTTCCAAACACACCCCATGCACAACTCCACCGGGGAAGGTGCCAGACAGGAGTTCTCTTAGTAGTTTTTACACTGCCTTGGTAGGCACCTGAAAGGCACCACAAAAGTTGTTCTACCTGCTCTCTGGGCTGAGATGGGGAACCGCTGAATTTTGGAGTCGGCCGGTGACAAAATGTTCCAAACACACCCCATGCACAACTCCACCGGGGAAGGTGCCAGACAGGAGTTCTCCTGGTAGTTTTTACATTGCTCCGGTAGGCATCTGAAAGACACCACAAAAGTTGTTCTACCTGCTTTCTGGGCTGAGATGGGGAACCGCTGAATTTTGGAGTCGGCCGGTGACAAAATGTTCCAAACACACCCCATGCACAACTCCACCGGGGAAGGTGCCAGACAGGAGTTCTCTTGGTAGTTTTTACACTACCTTGGTAGGCAGCTGAAAGGCACCACAAAAGTTGTTCTACCTGCTCTCTGGGCTGAGATGGGGAACCGCTGAATTTTGGAGTCGGCCGGTGACAAAATGTTCCAAACACACCCCATGCACAACTCCACCGGGGAAGGTGCCAGACAGGAGTTCTCTTAGTAGTTTTTACACTACCTTGGTAGGCACCTGAAAGGCACCACAAAAGTTGTTCTACCTGCTTTCTGGGCTGAGATGGGGAACAGCTGAATTTTGGACTCGGCTGGTGACAAAATTTTAATAAATACACCCCCTGCACAACTCCACTAGCGAAGGTGCCAGGGACGAGTTCTGTTGGTAGTTTTTACATTGCTCCGGTAGGCATCAAAAGGACACCACAAAAGTTGTTCTACCTGCTTTCTGGGCTGAGATGGGGAACCGCTGAATTTTGGAGTCGGCCGGTGAAAAAATGTTCCAAACACACCCCATGCACAACTCCACCGGGGAAGGTGCCAGACAGGAGTTCTCTTAATAGTTTTTACACTACCTTGGTAGGCATCTGAAAGACACCACAAAAGTAGTTCTACCTGCTTTCTGGGCTGAGATGGGGAACAGCTGAATTTTGGACTCGGCTGGTGACAAAATGTTCCAAACACACCCCATGCACAACTCCACCGGGGAAGGTGCCAGACAGGAGTTCTCTTGGTACTTTTTACACTACCTTGGTAGGTATTTGAAAGGCACGACAAAAGTTGTTCTACCTGCTTTCTGGGCTGAGATGGGGAACCGCTGAATTTTGGACTCGGCTGGTGACAAAATGTTCCAAACACACCCCATGCACAACTCCACCGGCGAAGGTGCCAGACAGGAGTTCTCCTGGTAGTTTTTACATTGCTCCGGTAGGCATCAAAAGGACACCACAAAAGTTGTTCTACCTGCTTTCTGGGCTGAGATGGGGAACCGCTGAATTTTGGACTTGGCTGGTGACGAAATGTTCCAAACACACCCCATGCACAACTCCACCGGGGAAGGTGCCAGACAAGAGTTCTCTTGATAGTTTTTACACTACCTTGGTAGGCAGCTGAAAGGCACCACAAAAGTTGTTCTACCTGCTCTCTGGGCTGAGATGGGGAACCGCTGAATTTTGGAGTCGGCCGGTGACAAAATGTTCCAAACACACCCCATGCACAACTCCACCGGGGAAGGTGCCAGACAGGAGTTCTCTTAGTAGTTTTTACACTGCCTTGGTAGGCACCTGAAAGGCACCACAAAAGTTGTTCTTCCTGCTTTCTGGGCTGAGATGGGGAACCGCTGAATTTTGGACTCGGCTGGTGACAAAATGTTCCAAACACACCCCATGCACAACTCCACCGGGGAAGGTGCCAGACAGGAGTTCTCCTGGTAGTTTTTACATTGCTCCGGTAGGCATCTGAAAGACACCACAAAAGTTGTTCTACCTGCTCTCTGGGCTGAGATGGGGAACCGCTGAATTTTGGAGTCGGCCGGTGACAAAATGTTCCAAACACACCCCATGCACAACTCCACCGGGGAAGGTGCCAGACAGGAGTTCTCTTAATAGTTTTTACACTACCTTGGTAGGCATCTGAAAGACACCACAAAAGTTGTTCTACCTGCTCTCTGGGCTGAGATGGGGAACCGCTGAATTTTGGAGTCGGCCGGTGACAAAATGTTCCAAACACACCCCATGCACAACTCCACCGGGGAAGGTGCCAGACAGGAGTTCTCTTAGTAGTTTTTACACTACCTTGGTAGGCACCTGAAAGGCACCAAAAAAGTTGTTCTACCTGCTTTCTGGGCTGAGATGGGGAACAGCAGAATTTAGGACTCGGCCGGTGACAAAATGTTCCAAAGACACCCCATGCACAACTCCACCGGGGAAGGTGCCAGACAGGAGTTCTCTTGGTAGTTTTTACATTGCTCCGGTAGGCATCTGAAAGACACCACAAAAGTTGTTCTACCTGCTCTCTGGGCTGAGATGGGGAACCGCTGAATTTTGGAGTCGGCCGGTGACAAAATGTTCCAAACACACCCCATGCACAACTCCACCGGGGAAGGTGCCAGACAGGAGTTCTCTTAGTAGTTTTTACACTACCTTGGTAGGCACCTGAAAGGCACCACAAAAGTTGTTCTACCTGCTTTCTGGGCTGAGATGGGGAACAGCTGAATTTTGGACTCGGCTGGTGACAAAATTTTAATAAATACACCCCCTGCACAACTCCACTAGCGAAGGTGCCAGGGACGAGTTCTGTTGGTAGTTTTTACATTGCTCCGGTAGGCATCAAAAGGACACCACAAAAGTTGTTTTACCTGCTCTCTGGGCTGAGATGGGGAACCGCTGAATTTTGGAGTCGGCCGGTGAAAAAATGTTCCAAACACACCCCATGCACAACTCCACCGGGGAAGGTGCCAGACAGGAGTTCTCTTAATAGTTTTTACACTACCTTGGTAGGCATCTGAAAGACACCACAAAAGTAGTTCTACCTGCTTTCTGGGCTGAGATGGGGAACAGCTGAATTTTGGACTCGGCTGGTGACAAAATGTTCCAAACACACCCCATGCACAACTCCACCGGGGAAGGTGCCAGACAGGAGTTCTCTTGGTACTTTTTACACTACCTTGGTAGGTATTTGAAAGGCACGACAAAAGTTGTTCTACCTGCTTTCTGGGCTGAGATGGGGAACCGCTGAATTTTGGACTCGGCTGGTGACAAAATGTTCCAAACACACCCCATGCACAACTCCACCGGCGAAGGTGCCAGACAGGAGTTCTCCTGGTAGTTTTTACATTGCTCCGGTAGGCATCAAAAGGACACCACAAAAGTTGTTCTACCTGCTTTCTGGGCTGAGATGGGGAACCGCTGAATTTTGGACTTGGCTGGTGACGAAATGTTCCAAACACACCCCATGCACAACTCCACCGGGGAAGGTGCCAGACAAGAGTTCTCTTGATAGTTTTTACACTACCTTGGTAGGCAGCTGAAAGGCACCACAAAAGTTGTTCTACCTGCTCTCTGGGCTGAGATGGGGAACCGCTGAATTTTGGAGTCGGCCGGTGACAAAATGTTCCAAACACACCCCATGCACAACTCCACCGGGGAAGGTGCCAGACAGGAGTTCTCTTAGTAGTTTTTACACTGCCTTGGTAGGCACCTGAAAGGCACCACAAAAGTTGTTCTTCCTGCTTTCTGGGCTGAGATGGGGAACCGCTGAATTTTGGACTCGGCTGGTGACAAAATGTTCCAAACACACCCCATGCACAACTCCACCGGGGAAGGTGCCAGACAGGAGTTCTCCTGGTAGTTTTTACATTGCTCCGGTAGGCATCTGAAAGACACCACAAAAGTTGTTCTACCTGCTCTCTGGGCTGAGATGGGGAACCGCTGAATTTTGGAGTCGGCCGGTGACAAAATGTTCCGAACACACCCCATGCACAACTCCACCGGGGAAGGTGCCAGACAGGAGTTCTCTTAATAGTTTTTACACTACCTTGGTAGGCATCTGAAAGACACCACAAAAGTTGTTCTACCTGCTCTCTGGGCTGAGATGGGGAACCGCTGAATTTTGGAGTCGGCCGGTGACAAAATGTTCCAAACACACCCCATGCACAACTCCACCGGGGAAGGTGCCAGACAGGAGTTCTCTTAGTAGTTTTTACACTACCTTGGTAGGCACCTGAAAGGCACCAAAAAAGTTGTTCTACCTGCTTTCTGGGCTGAGATGGGGAACAGCAGAATTTAGGACTCGGCCGGTGACAAAATGTTCCAAAGACACCCCATGCACAACTCCACCGGGGAAGGTGCCAGACAGGAGTTCTCTTGGTAGTTTTTACATTGCTCCGGTAGGCATCTGAAAGACACCACAAAAGTTGTTCTACCTGCTCTCTGGGCTGAGATGGGGAACCGCTGAATTTTGGAGTCGGCCGGTGACAAAATGTTCCAAACACACCCCATGCACAACTCCACCGGGGAAGGTGCCAGACAGGAGTTCTCCTGGTAGTTTTTACATTGCTCCGGTAGGCATCTGAAAGACACCACAAAAGTTGTTCTACCTGCTTTCTGGGCTGAGATGGGGAACCGCTGAATTTTGGAGTCGGCCGGTGACAAAATGTTCCAAACACACCCCATGCACAACTCCACCGGGGAAGGTGCCAGACAGGAGTTCTCTTAATAGTTTTTACACTACCTTGGTAGGCAGCTGAAAGGCACCACAAAAGTTGTTCTACCTGCTCTCTGGGCTGAGATGGGGAACCACTGAATTTTGGAGTCGGCCGGTGACAAAATGTTCCAAACACACCCCATGCACAACTCCACCGGGGAAGGTGCCAGACAGGAGTTCTCTTAGTAGTTTTTACATTACCTTGGTAGGCACCTGAAAGGCACCAAAAAAGTTGTTCTACCTGCTTTCTGGGCTGAGATGGGGAACAGCAGAATTTAGGACTCGGCCGTTGACAAAATATTCCAAAGACACCCCATGCACAACTCCACCGGGGAAGGTGCCAGACAGGAGTTCTCTTGGTACTTTTTACACTACCTTGGTAGGTATTTGAAAGGCACGACAAAAGTTGTTCTACCTGCTTTCTGGGCTGAGATGGGGAACCGCTGAATTTTGGACTCGGCTGGTGACAAAATGTTCCAAACACACCCCATGCACAACTCCACCGGCGAAGGTGCCAGACAGGAGTTCTCCTGGTAGTTTTTACATTGCTCCGGTAGGCATCAAAAGGACACCACAAAAGTTGTTCTACCTGCTTTCTGGGCTGAGATGGGGAACCGCTGAATTTTGGACTTGGCTGGTGACGAAATGTTCCAAACACACCCCATGCACAACTCCACCGGGGAAGGTGCCAGACAAGAGTTCTCTTGATAGTTTTTACACTACCTTGGTAGGCAGCTGAAAGGCACCACAAAAGTTGTTCTACCTGCTCTCTGGGCTGAGATGGGGAACCGCTGAATTTTGGAGTCGGCTGGTGACAAAATGTTCCAAACACACCCCATGCACAACTCCACCGGGGAAGGTGCCAGACAGGAGTTCTCTTGGTACTTTTTACACTACCTTGGTAGGTATTTGAAAGGCACGACAAAAGTTGTTCTACCTGCTTTCTGGGCTGAGATGGGGAACCGCTGAATTTTGGACTCGGCTGGTGACAAAATGTTCCAAACACACCCCATGCACAACTCCACCGGGGAAGGTGCCAGACAGGAGTTCTCCTGGTAGTTTTTACATTGCTCCGGTAGGCATCTGAAAGACACCACAAAAGTTGTTCTACCTGCTTTCTGGGCTGAGATGGGGGAACCGCTGAATTTTGGAGTCGGCCGGTGACAAAATGTTCCAAACACACCCCATGCACAACTCCACCGGGGAAGGTGCCAGACAAGAGTTCTCTTGATAGTTTTTACACTACCTTGGTAGGCAGCTGAAAGGCACCACAAAAGTTGTTCTACCTGCTCTCTGGGCTGAGATGGGGAACCGCTGAATTTTGGAGTCGGCCGGTGACAAAATGTTCCAAACACACCCCATGCACAACTCCACCGGGGAAGGTGCCAGACAGGAGTTCTCTTAGTAGTTTTTACACTGCCTTGGTAGGCACCTGAAAGGCACCACAAAAGTTGTTCTTCCTGCTTTCTGGGCTGAGATGGGGAACCGCTGAATTTTGGACTCGGCTGGTGACGAAATGTTCCAAACACACCCCATGCACAACTCCACCGGGGAAGGTGCCAGACAAGAGTTCTCTTGATAGTTTTTACACTACCTTGGTAGGCAGCTGAAAGGCACCACAAAAGTTGTTCTACCTGCTCTCTGGGCTGAGATGGGGAACCGCTGAATTTTGGAGTCGGCCGGTGACAAAATGTTCCAAACACACCCCATGCACAACTCCACCGGGGAAGGTGCCAGACAGGAGTTCTCTTAGTAGTTTTTACACTGCCTTGGTAGGCACCTGAAAGGCACCACAAAAGTTGTTCTACCTGCTCTCTGGGCTGAGATGGGGAACCGCTGAATTTTGGAGTCGGCCGGTGACAAAATGTTCCAAACACACCCCATGCACAACTCCACCGGGGAAGGTGCCAGACAGGAGTTCTCCTGGTAGTTTTTACATTGCTCCGGTAGGCATCTGAAAGACACCACAAAAGTTGTTCTACCTGCTTTCTGGGCTGAGATGGGGAACCGCTGAATTTTGGAGTCGGCCGGTGACAAAATGTTCCAAACACACCCCATGCACAACTCCACCGGGGAAGGTGCCAGACAGGAGTTCTCTTGGTAGTTTTTACACTACCTTGGTAGGCAGCTGAAAGGCACCACAAAAGTTGTTCTACCTGCTCTCTGGGCTGAGATGGGGAACCGCTGAATTTTGGAGTCGGCCGGTGACAAAATGTTCCAAACACACCCCATGCACAACTCCACCGGGGAAGGTGCCAGACAGGAGTTCTCTTAGTAGTTTTTACACTACCTTGGTAGGCACCTGAAAGGCACCACAAAAGTTGTTCTACCTGCTTTCTGGGCTGAGATGGGGAACAGCTGAATTTTGGACTCGGCTGGTGACAAAATTTTAATAAATACACCCCCTGCACAACTCCACTAGCGAAGGTGCCAGGGACGAGTTCTGTTGGTAGTTTTTACATTGCTCCGGTAGGCATCAAAAGGACACCACAAAAGTTGTTCTACCTGCTTTCTGGGCTGAGATGGGGAACCGCTGAATTTTGGAGTCGGCCGGTGAAAAAATGTTCCAAACACACCCCATGCACAACTCCACCGGGGAAGGTGCCAGACAGGAGTTCTCTTAATAGTTTTTACACTACCTTGGTAGGCATCTGAAAGACACCACAAAAGTAGTTCTACCTGCTTTCTGGGCTGAGATGGGGAACAGCTGAATTTTGGACTCGGCTGGTGACAAAATGTTCCAAACACACCCCATGCACAACTCCACCGGGGAAGGTGCCAGACAGGAGTTCTCTTGGTACTTTTTACACTACCTTGGTAGGTATTTGAAAGGCACGACAAAAGTTGTTCTACCTGCTTTCTGGGCTGAGATGGGGAACCGCTGAATTTTGGACTCGGCTGGTGACAAAATGTTCCAAACACACCCCATGCACAACTCCACCGGCGAAGGTGCCAGACAGGAGTTCTCCTGGTAGTTTTTACATTGCTCCGGTAGGCATCAAAAGGACACCACAAAAGTTGTTCTACCTGCTTTCTGGGCTGAGATGGGGAACCGCTGAATTTTGGACTTGGCTGGTGACGAAATGTTCCAAACACACCCCATGCACAACTCCACCGGGGAAGGTGCCAGACAAGAGTTCTCTTGATAGTTTTTACACTACCTTGGTAGGCAGCTGAAAGGCACCACAAAAGTTGTTCTACCTGCTCTCTGGGCTGAGATGGGGAACCGCTGAATTTTGGAGTCGGCCGGTGACAAAATGTTCCAAACACACCCCATGCACAACTCCACCGGGGAAGGTGCCAGACAGGAGTTCTCTTAGTAGTTTTTACACTGCCTTGGTAGGCACCTGAAAGGCACCACAAAAGTTGTTCTTCCTGCTTTCTGGGCTGAGATGGGGAACCGCTGAATTTTGGACTCGGCTGGTGACAAAATGTTCCAAACACACCCCATGCACAACTCCACCGGGGAAGGTGCCAGACAGGAGTTCTCCTGGTAGTTTTTACATTGCTCCGGTAGGCATCTGAAAGACACCACAAAAGTTGTTCTACCTGCTCTCTGGGCTGAGATGGGGAACCGCTGAATTTTGGAGTCGGCCGGTGACAAAATGTTCCAAACACACCCCATGCACAACTCCACCGGGGAAGGTGCCAGACAGGAGTTCTCTTAATAGTTTTTACACTACCTTGGTAGGCATCTGAAAGACACCACAAAAGTTGTTCTACCTGCTCTCTGGGCTGAGATGGGGAACCGCTGAATTTTGGAGTCGGCCGGTGACAAAATGTTCCAAACACACCCCATGCACAACTCCACCGGGGAAGGTGCCAGACAGGAGTTCTCTTAGTAGTTTTTACACTACCTTGGTAGGCACCTGAAAGGCACCAAAAAAGTTGTTCTACCTGCTTTCTGGGCTGAGATGGGGAACAGCAGAATTTAGGACTCGGCCGGTGACAAAATGTTCCAAAGACACCCCATGCACAACTCCACCGGGGAAGGTGCCAGACAGGAGTTCTCTTGGTAGTTTTTACATTGCTCCGGTAGGCATCTGAAAGACACCACAAAAGTTGTTCTACCTGCTCTCTGGGCTGAGATGGGGAACCGCTGAATTTTGGAGTCGGCCGGTGACAAAATGTTCCAAACACACCCCATGCACAACTCCACCGGGGAAGGTGCCAGACAGGAGTTCTCTTAGTAGTTTTTACACTACCTTGGTAGGCACCTGAAAGGCACCACAAAAGTTGTTCTACCTGCTTTCTGGGCTGAGATGGGGAACAGCTGAATTTTGGACTCGGCTGGTGACAAAATTTTAATAAATACACCCCCTGCACAACTCCACTAGCGAAGGTGCCAGGGACGAGTTCTGTTGGTAGTTTTTACATTGCTCCGGTAGGCATCAAAAGGACACCACAAAAGTTGTTTTACCTGCTCTCTGGGCTGAGATGGGGAACCGCTGAATTTTGGAGTCGGCCGGTGAAAAAATGTTCCAAACACACCCCATGCACAACTCCACCGGGGAAGGTGCCAGACAGGAGTTCTCTTAATAGTTTTTACACTACCTTGGTAGGCATCTGAAAGACACCACAAAAGTAGTTCTACCTGCTTTCTGGGCTGAGATGGGGAACAGCTGAATTTTGGACTCGGCTGGTGACAAAATGTTCCAAACACACCCCATGCACAACTCCACCGGGGAAGGTGCCAGACAGGAGTTCTCTTGGTACTTTTTACACTACCTTGGTAGGTATTTGAAAGGCACGACAAAAGTTGTTCTACCTGCTTTCTGGGCTGAGATGGGGAACCGCTGAATTTTGGACTCGGCTGGTGACAAAATGTTCCAAACACACCCCATGCACAACTCCACCGGCGAAGGTGCCAGACAGGAGTTCTCCTGGTAGTTTTTACATTGCTCCGGTAGGCATCAAAAGGACACCACAAAAGTTGTTCTACCTGCTTTCTGGGCTGAGATGGGGAACCGCTGAATTTTGGACTTGGCTGGTGACGAAATGTTCCAAACACACCCCATGCACAACTCCACCGGGGAAGGTGCCAGACAAGAGTTCTCTTGATAGTTTTTACACTACCTTGGTAGGCAGCTGAAAGGCACCACAAAAGTTGTTCTACCTGCTCTCTGGGCTGAGATGGGGAACCGCTGAATTTTGGAGTCGGCCGGTGACAAAATGTTCCAAACACACCCCATGCACAACTCCACCGGGGAAGGTGCCAGACAGGAGTTCTCTTAGTAGTTTTTACACTGCCTTGGTAGGCACCTGAAAGGCACCACAAAAGTTGTTCTTCCTGCTTTCTGGGCTGAGATGGGGAACCGCTGAATTTTGGACTCGGCTGGTGACAAAATGTTCCAAACACACCCCATGCACAACTCCACCGGGGAAGGTGCCAGACAGGAGTTCTCCTGGTAGTTTTTACATTGCTCCGGTAGGCATCTGAAAGACACCACAAAAGTTGTTCTACCTGCTCTCTGGGCTGAGATGGGGAACCGCTGAATTTTGGAGTCGGCCGGTGACAAAATGTTCCGAACACACCCCATGCACAACTCCACCGGGGAAGGTGCCAGACAGGAGTTCTCTTAATAGTTTTTACACTACCTTGGTAGGCATCTGAAAGACACCACAAAAGTTGTTCTACCTGCTCTCTGGGCTGAGATGGGGAACCGCTGAATTTTGGAGTCGGCCGGTGACAAAATGTTCCAAACACACCCCATGCACAACTCCACCGGGGAAGGTGCCAGACAGGAGTTCTCTTAGTAGTTTTTACACTACCTTGGTAGGCACCTGAAAGGCACCAAAAAAGTTGTTCTACCTGCTTTCTGGGCTGAGATGGGGAACAGCAGAATTTAGGACTCGGCCGGTGACAAAATGTTCCAAAGACACCCCATGCACAACTCCACCGGGGAAGGTGCCAGACAGGAGTTCTCTTGGTAGTTTTTACATTGCTCCGGTAGGCATCTGAAAGACACCACAAAAGTTGTTCTACCTGCTCTCTGGGCTGAGATGGGGAACCGCTGAATTTTGGAGTCGGCCGGTGACAAAATGTTCCAAACACACCCCATGCACAACTCCACCGGGGAAGGTGCCAGACAGGAGTTCTCCTGGTAGTTTTTACATTGCTCCGGTAGGCATCTGAAAGACACCACAAAAGTTGTTCTACCTGCTTTCTGGGCTGAGATGGGGAACCGCTGAATTTTGGAGTCGGCCGGTGACAAAATGTTCCAAACACACCCCATGCACAACTCCACCGGGGAAGGTGCCAGACAGGAGTTCTCTTAATAGTTTTTACACTACCTTGGTAGGCAGCTGAAAGGCACCACAAAAGTTGTTCTACCTGCTCTCTGGGCTGAGATGGGGAACCACTGAATTTTGGAGTCGGCCGGTGACAAAATGTTCCAAACACACCCCATGCACAACTCCACCGGGGAAGGTGCCAGACAGGAGTTCTCTTAGTAGTTTTTACATTACCTTGGTAGGCACCTGAAAGGCACCAAAAAAGTTGTTCTACCTGCTTTCTGGGCTGAGATGGGGAACAGCAGAATTTAGGACTCGGCCGTTGACAAAATATTCCAAAGACACCCCATGCACAACTCCACCGGGGAAGGTGCCAGACAGGAGTTCTCTTGGTACTTTTTACACTACCTTGGTAGGTATTTGAAAGGCACGACAAAAGTTGTTCTACCTGCTTTCTGGGCTGAGATGGGGAACCGCTGAATTTTGGACTCGGCTGGTGACAAAATGTTCCAAACACACCCCATGCACAACTCCACCGGCGAAGGTGCCAGACAGGAGTTCTCCTGGTAGTTTTTACATTGCTCCGGTAGGCATCAAAAGGACACCACAAAAGTTGTTCTACCTGCTTTCTGGGCTGAGATGGGGAACCGCTGAATTTTGGACTTGGCTGGTGACGAAATGTTCCAAACACACCCCATGCACAACTCCACCGGGGAAGGTGCCAGACAAGAGTTCTCTTGATAGTTTTTACACTACCTTGGTAGGCAGCTGAAAGGCACCACAAAAGTTGTTCTACCTGCTCTCTGGGCTGAGATGGGGAACCGCTGAATTTTGGAGTCGGCCGGTGACAAAATGTTCCAAACACACCCCATGCACAACTCCACCGGGGAAGGTGCCAGACAGGAGTTCTCTTAGTAGTTTTTACACTGCCTTGGTAGGCACCTGAAAGGCACCACAAAAGTTGTTCTTCCTGCTTTCTGGGCTGAGATGGGGAACCGCTGAATTTTGGACTCGGCTGGTGACAAAATGTTCCAAACACACCCCATGCACAACTCCACCGGGGAAGGTGCCAGACAGGAGTTCTCCTGGTAGTTTTTACATTGCTCCGGTAGGCATCTGAAAGACACCACAAAAGTTGTTCTACCTGCTCTCTGGGCTGAGATGGGGAACCGCTGAATTTTGGAGTCGGCCGGTGACAAAATGTTCCAAACACACCCCATGCACAACTCCACCGGGGAAGGTGCCAGACAGGAGTTCTCTTAATAGTTTTTACACTACCTTGGTAGGCATCTGAAAGACACCACAAAAGTTGTTCTACCTGCTCTCTGGGCTGAGATGGGGAACCGCTGAATTTTGGAGTCGGCCGGTGACAAAATGTTCCAAACACACCCCATGCACAACTCCACCGGGGAAGGTGCCAGACAGGAGTTCTCTTAGTAGTTTTTACACTACCTTGGTAGGCACCTGAAAGGCACCAAAAAAGTTGTTCTACCTGCTTTCTGGGCTGAGATGGGGAACAGCAGAATTTAGGACTCGGCCGGTGACAAAATGTTCCAAAGACACCCCATGCACAACTCCACCGGGGAAGGTGCCAGACAGGAGTTCTCTTGGTAGTTTTTACATTGCTCCGGTAGGCATCTGAAAGACACCACAAAAGTTGTTCTACCTGCTCTCTGGGCTGAGATGGGGAACCGCTGAATTTTGGAGTCGGCCGGTGACAAAATGTTCCAAACACACCCCATGCACAACTCCACCGGGGAAGGTGCCAGACAGGAGTTCTCTTAGTAGTTTTTACACTACCTTGGTAGGCACCTGAAAGGCACCACAAAAGTTGTTCTACCTGCTTTCTGGGCTGAGATGGGGAACAGCTGAATTTTGGACTCGGCTGGTGACAAAATTTTAATAAATACACCCCCTGCACAACTCCACTAGCGAAGGTGCCAGGGACGAGTTCTGTTGGTAGTTTTTACATTGCTCCGGTAGGCATCAAAAGGACACCACAAAAGTTGTTCTACCTGCTTTCTGGGCTGAGATGGGGAACCGCTGAATTTTGGAGTCGGCCGGTGAAAAAATGTTCCAAACACACCCCATGCACAACTCCACCGGGGAAGGTGCCAGACAGGAGTTCTCTTAATAGTTTTTACACTACCTTGGTAGGCATCTGAAAGACACCACAAAAGTAGTTCTACCTGCTTTCTGGGCTGAGATGGGGAACAGCTGAATTTTGGACTCGGCTGGTGACAAAATGTTCCAAACACACCCCATGCACAACTCCACCGGGGAAGGTGCCAGACAGGAGTTCTCTTGGTACTTTTTACACTACCTTGGTAGGTATTTGAAAGGCACGACAAAAGTTGTTCTACCTGCTTTCTGGGCTGAGATGGGGAACCGCTGAATTTTGGACTCGGCTGGTGACAAAATGTTCCAAACACACCCCATGCACAACTCCACCGGCGAAGGTGCCAGACAGGAGTTCTCCTGGTAGTTTTTACATTGCTCCGGTAGGCATCAAAAGGACACCACAAAAGTTGTTCTACCTGCTTTCTGGGCTGAGATGGGGAACCGCTGAATTTTGGACTTGGCTGGTGACGAAATGTTCCAAACACACCCCATGCACAACTCCACCGGGGAAGGTGCCAGACAAGAGTTCTCTTGATAGTTTTTACACTACCTTGGTAGGCAGCTGAAAGGCACCACAAAAGTTGTTCTACCTGCTCTCTGGGCTGAGATGGGGAACCGCTGAATTTTGGAGTCGGCCGGTGACAAAATGTTCCAAACACACCCCATGCACAACTCCACCGGGGAAGGTGCCAGACAGGAGTTCTCTTAGTAGTTTTTACACTGCCTTGGTAGGCACCTGAAAGGCACCACAAAAGTTGTTCTTCCTGCTTTCTGGGCTGAGATGGGGAACCGCTGAATTTTGGACTCGGCTGGTGACAAAATGTTCCAAACACACCCCATGCACAACTCCACCGGGGAAGGTGCCAGACAGGAGTTCTCCTGGTAGTTTTTACATTGCTCCGGTAGGCATCTGAAAGACACCACAAAAGTTGTTCTACCTGCTCTCTGGGCTGAGATGGGGAACCGCTGAATTTTGGAGTCGGCCGGTGACAAAATGTTCCAAACACACCCCATGCACAACTCCACCGGGGAAGGTGCCAGACAGGAGTTCTCTTAATAGTTTTTACACTACCTTGGTAGGCATCTGAAAGACACCACAAAAGTTGTTCTACCTGCTCTCTGGGCTGAGATGGGGAACCGCTGAATTTTGGAGTCGGCCGGTGACAAAATGTTCCAAACACACCCCATGCACAACTCCACCGGGGAAGGTGCCAGACAGGAGTTCTCTTAGTAGTTTTTACACTACCTTGGTAGGCACCTGAAAGGCACCAAAAAAGTTGTTCTACCTGCTTTCTGGGCTGAGATGGGGAACAGCAGAATTTAGGACTCGGCCGGTGACAAAATGTTCCAAAGACACCCCATGCACAACTCCACCGGGGAAGGTGCCAGACAGGAGTTCTCTTGGTAGTTTTTACATTGCTCCGGTAGGCATCTGAAAGACACCACAAAAGTTGTTCTACCTGCTCTCTGGGCTGAGATGGGGAACCGCTGAATTTTGGAGTCGGCCGGTGACAAAATGTTCCAAACACACCCCATGCACAACTCCACCGGGGAAGGTGCCAGACAGGAGTTCTCCTGGTAGTTTTTACATTGCTCCGGTAGGCATCTGAAAGACACCACAAAAGTTGTTCTACCTGCTTTCTGGGCTGAGATGGGGAACCGCTGAATTTTGGAGTCGGCCGGTGACAAAATGTTCCAAACACACCCCATGCACAACTCCACCGGGGAAGGTGCCAGACAGGAGTTCTCTTGGTAGTTTTTACACTACCTTGGTAGGCAGCTGAAAGGCACCACAAAAGTTGTTCTACCTGCTCTCTGGGCTGAGATGGGGAACCGCTGAATTTTGGAGTCGGCCGGTGACAAAATGTTCCAAACACACCCCATGCACAACTCCACCGGGGAAGGTGCCAGACAGGAGTTCTCCTGGTAGTTTTTACATTACCTTGGTAGGCACCTGAAAGGCACCAAAAAAGTTGTTCTACCTGCTTTCTGGGCTGAGATGGGGAACAGCAGAATTTAGGACTCGGCCGGTGACAAAATATTCCAAAGACACCCCATGCACAACTCCACCGGGGAAGGTGCCAGGCACGAGTTCTCTTGGTAGTTTTTACATTGCTCCGGTAGGCATCTGAAAGACACCACAAAAGTTGTTCTACCTGCTTTCTGGGCTGAGATGGGGAACCGCTGAATTTTGGAGTCGGCCGGTGACAAAATGTTCCAAACACACCCCATACACAACTCCACCGGGGAAGGTGCCAGACAGGAGTTCTCTTAATAGTTTTTACACTACCTTGGTAGGCATCTGAAAGACACCAGAAAAGTTGTTCTACCTGCTCTCTGGGCTGAGATGGGGAACCGCTGAATTTTGGAGTCGGCCGGTGACAAAATGTTCCAAACACACCCCATGCACAACTCCACCGGGGAAGGCGCAAGCAGGAGTTCTCTTAGTAGTTTTTACACTACCTTGGTAGGCATCTGAAAGGCACCACAAAAGTTGTTCTACCTGCTTTCTGGGCTGAGATGGGGAACAGCTGAATTTTGGACTCGGCTGGTGACAAAATGTTCCAAACACACCCCATGCACAACTCCACTAGCGAAGGTGCCAGGGACGAGTTCTCTTGGTACTTTTTACACTACCTTGGTAGGTATTTGAAAGGCACGACAAAAGTTGTTCTACCTGCTTTCTGGGCTGAGATGGGGAACCGCTGAATTTTGGACTCGGCTGGTGACAAAATGTTCCAAACACACCCCATGCACAACTCCACCGGCGAAGGTGCCAGACAGGAGTTCTCCTGGTAGTTTTTACATTGCTCCGGTAGGCATCAAAAGGACACCACAAAAGTTGTTCTACCTGCTTTCTGGGCTGAGATGGGGAACCGCTGAATTTTGGACTTGGCTGGTGACGAAATGTTCCAAACACACCCCATGCACAACTCCACCGGGGAAGGTGCCAGACAAGAGTTCTCTTGATAGTTTTTACACTACCTTGGTAGGCAGCTGAAAGGCACCACAAAAGTTGTTCTACCTGCTCTCTGGGCTGAGATGGGGAACCGCTGAATTTTGGAGTCGGCCGGTGACAAAATGTTCCAAACACACCCCATGCACAACTCCACCGGGGAAGGTGCCAGACAGGAGTTCTCTTAGTAGTTTTTACACTGCCTTGGTAGGCACCTGAAAGGCACCACAAAAGTTGTTCTTCCTGCTTTCTGGGCTGAGATGGGGAACCGCTGAATTTTGGACTCGGCTGGTGACAAAATGTTCCAAACACACCCCATGCACAACTCCACCGGGGAAGGTGCCAGACAGGAGTTCTCCTGGTAGTTTTTACATTGCTCCGGTAGGCATCTGAAAGACACCACAAAAGTTGTTCTACCTGCTCTCTGGGCTGAGATGGGGAACCGCTGAATTTTGGAGTCGGCCGGTGACAAAATGTTCCAAACACACCCCATGCACAACTCCACCGGGGAAGGTGCCAGACAGGAGTTCTCTTAATAGTTTTTACACTACCTTGGTAGGCATCTGAAAGACACCACAAAAGTTGTTCTACCTGCTCTCTGGGCTGAGATGGGGAACCGCTGAATTTTGGAGTCGGCCGGTGACAAAATGTTCCAAACACACCCCATGCACAACTCCACCGGGGAAGGTGCCAGACAGGAGTTCTCTTAGTAGTTTTTACACTACCTTGGTAGGCACCTGAAAGGCACCAAAAAAGTTGTTCTACCTGCTTTCTGGGCTGAGATGGGGAACAGCAGAATTTAGGACTCGGCCGGTGACAAAATGTTCCAAAGACACCCCATGCACAACTCCACCGGGGAAGGTGCCAGACAGGAGTTCTCTTGGTAGTTTTTACATTGCTCCGGTAGGCATCTGAAAGACACCACAAAAGTTGTTCTACCTGCTCTCTGGGCTGAGATGGGGAACCGCTGAATTTTGGAGTCGGCCGGTGACAAAATGTTCCAAACACACCCCATGCACAACTCCACCGGGGAAGGTGCCAGACAGGAGTTCTCCTGGTAGTTTTTACATTGCTCCGGTAGGCATCTGAAAGACACCACAAAAGTTGTTCTACCTGCTTTCTGGGCTGAGATGGGGAACCGCTGAATTTTGGAGTCGGCCGGTGACAAAATGTTCCAAACACACCCCATGCACAACTCCACCGGGGAAGGTGCCAGACAGGAGTTCTCTTGGTAGTTTTTACACTACCTTGGTAGGCAGCTGAAAGGCACCACAAAAGTTGTTCTACCTGCTCTCTGGGCTGAGATGGGGAACCGCTGAATTTTGGAGTCGGCCGGTGACAAAATGTTCCAAACACACCCCATGCACAACTCCACCGGGGAAGGTGCCAGACAGGAGTTCTCCTGGTAGTTTTTACATTACCTTGGTAGGCACCTGAAAGGCACCAAAAAAGTTGTTCTACCTGCTTTCTGGGCTGAGATGGGGAACAGCAGAATTTAGGACTCGGCCGGTGACAAAATATTCCAAAGACACCCCATGCACAACTCCACCGGGGGAAGGTGCCAGGCACGAGTTCTCTTGGTAGTTTTTACATTGCTCCGGTAGGCATCTGAAAGACACCACAAAAGTTGTTCTACCTGCTTTCTGGGCTGAGATGGGGAACCGCTGAATTTTGGAGTCGGCCGGTGACAAAATGTTCCAAACACACCCCATACACAACTCCACCGGGGAAGGTGCCAGACAGGAGTTCTCTTAATAGTTTTTACACTACCTTGGTAGGCATCTGAAAGACACCAGAAAAGTTGTTCTACCTGCTCTCTGGGCTGAGATGGGGAACCGCTGAATTTTGGAGTCGGCCGGTGACAAAATGTTCCAAACACACCCCATGCACAACTCCACCGGGGAAGGCGCAAGCAGGAGTTCTCTTAGTAGTTTTTACACTACCTTGGTAGGCATCTGAAAGGCACCACAAAAGTTGTTCTACCTGCTTTCTGGGCTGAGATGGGGAACAGCTGAATTTTGGACTCGGCTGGTGACAAAATTTTAATAAATACACCCCCTGCACAACTCCACTAGCGAAGGTGCCAGGGACGAGTTCTGTTGGTAGTTTTTACATTGCTCCGGTAGGCATCAAAAGGACACCACAAAAGTTGTTCTACCTGCTTTCTGGGCTGAGATGGGGAACCGCTGAATTTTGGAGTCGGCCGGTGAAAAAATGTTCCAAACACACCCCATGCACAACTCCACCGGGGAAGGTGCCAGACAGGAGTTCTCTTAATAGTTTTTACACTACCTTGGTAGGCATCTGAAAGACACCACAAAAGTAGTTCTACCTGCTTTCTGGGCTGAGATGGGGAACAGCTGAATTTTGGACTCGGCTGGTGACAAAATGTTCCAAACACACCCCATGCACAACTCCACCGGGGAAGGTGCCAGACAGGAGTTCTCTTGGTACTTTTTACACTACCTTGGTAGGTATTTGAAAGGCACGACAAAAGTTGTTCTACCTGCTTTCTGGGCTGAGATGGGGAACCGCTGAATTTTGGACTCGGCTGTTGACAAAATGTTCCAAACACACCCCATGCACAACTCCACCGGGGAAGGTGCCAGACAGGAGTTCTCCTGGTAGTTTTTACATTGCTCCGGTAGGCATCTGAAAGACACCACAAAAGTTGTTCTACCTGCTTTCTGGGCTGAGATGGGGAACCGCTGAATTTTGGACTTGGCTGGTGACGAAATGTTCCAAACACACCCCATGCACAACTCCACCGGGGAAGGTGCCAGACAAGAGTTCTCTTGATAGTTTTTTACACTACCTTGGTAGGCAGCTGAAAGGCACCACAAAAGTTGTTCTACCTGCTCTCTGGGCTGAGATGGGGAACCGCTGAATTTTGGAGTCGGCCGGTGACAAAATGTTCCAAACACACCCCATGCACAACTCCACCGGGGAAGGTGCCAGACAGGAGTTCTCTTAGTAGTTTTTACACTGCCTTGGTAGGCACCTGAAAGGCACCACAAAAGTTGTTCTTCCTGCTTTCTGGGCTGAGATGGGGAACCGCTGAATTTTGGAGTCGGCCGGTGACAAAATGTTCCAAACACACCCCATGCACAACTCCACCGGGGAAGGTGCCAGACAGGAGTTCTCTTAGTAGTTTTTACACTGCCTTGGTAGGCATCTGAAAGACACCACAAAAGTTGTTCTACCTGCTCTCTGGGCTGAGATGGGGAACCGCTGAATTTTGGAGTCGGCCGGTGACAAAATGTTCCAAACACACCCCATGCACAACTCCACCGGGGAAGGTGCCAGACAAGAGTTCTCTTAGTAGTTTTTACACTGCCTTGGTAGGCACCTGAGAGGCACCACAAAAGTTGTTCTTCCTGCTTTCTGGGCTGTGATGGGGAACCGCTGAATTTTGGACTCGGCCGGTGACAAAATGTTCCAAACACACCCCATGCACAACTCCACCGGGGAAGGTGCCAGACAGGAGTTCTCCTGGTAGTTTTTACATTGCTCCGGTAGGCATCTGAAAGACACCACAAAAGTTGTTCTACCTGCTTTCTGGGCTGAGATGGGGAACCGCTGAATTTTGGAGTCGGCCGGTGACAAAATGTTCCAAAGACACCCCATGCACAACTCCACCGGGGAAGGTGCCAGACAGGAGTTCTCTTAGTAGTTTTTACACTGCCTTGGTAGGCACCTGAAAGGCACCACAAAAGTTGTTCTACCTGCTTTCTGGGCCGAGATGGGGAACAGCTGAATTTAGAACTCGGCTGGTGACAAAATTTTAATAAATACACCCCCTGCACAACTCCACTAGCGAAGGTGCCAGGGACGAGTTCTGTTGGTAGTTTTTACATTGCTCCGGTAGGCATCTGAAAGACACCACAAAAGTTGTTCTACCTGCTTTCTGGGCTGAGATGGGGAACCGCTGAATTTTGGAGTCGGCCGGTGACAAAATGTTCCAAAGACACCCCATGCACAACTCCACCGGGGAAGGTGCCAGACAAGAGTTCTCTTAGTAGTTTTTACACTGCCTTGGTAGGCACCTGAAAGGCACCACAAAAGTTGTTCTTCCTGCTTTCTGGGCTGAGATGGGGAACGGCTGAATTTTGGACTCGGCTGGTGACAAAATGTTCCAAACACACCCCATGCACAACTCCACCGGGGAAGGTGCCAGACAGGAGTTCTCTTAGTAGTTTTTACATTGCTCCGGTAGGCATCTGAAAGACACCACAAAAGTTGTTCTACCTGCTCTCTGGGCTGAGATGGGGAACCGCTGAATTTTGGAGTCGGCCGGTGACAAAATGTTCCAAACACACCCCATGCACAACTCCACCGGGGAAGGTGCCAGACAGGAGTTCTCTTAGTAGTTTTTACATTACCTTGGTAGGCACCTGAAAGGCACCAAAAAAGTTGTTCTACCTGCTTTCTGGGCTGAGATGGGGAACAGCAGAATTTAGGACTCGGCCGGTGACAAAATGTTCCAAAGACACCCCATGCACAACTCCACCGGGGAAGGTGCCAGACAGGAGTTCTCTTGGTAGTTTTTACATTGCTCCGGTAGGCATCTGAAAGACACCACAAAAGTTGTTCTACCTGCTCTCTGGGCTGAGATGGGGAACCGCTGAATTTTGGAGTCGGCCGGTGACAAAATGTTCCAAACACACCCCATGCACAACTCCACCGGGGAAGGTGCCAGACAGGAGTTCTCCTGGTAGTTTTTACATTGCTCCGGTAGGCATCTGAAAGACACCACAAAAGTTGTTCTACCTGCTTTCTGGGCTGAGATGGGGAACCGCTGAATTTTGGAGTCGGCCGGTGACAAAATGTTCCAAACACACCCCATGCACAACTCCACCGGGGAAGGTGCCAGACAGGAGTTCTCTTAATAGTTTTTACACTACCTTGGTAGGCAGCTGAAAGGCACCACAAAAGTTGTTCTACCTGCTCTCTGGGCTGAGATGGGGAACCGCTGAATTTTGGAGTCGGCCGGTGACAAAATGTTCCAAACACACCCCATGCACAACTCCACCGGGGAAGGTGCCAGACAGGAGTTCTCCTGGTAGTTTTTACATTACCTTGGTAGGCACCTGAAAGGCACCAAAAAAGTTGTTCTACCTGCTTTCTGGGCTGAGATGGGGAACAGCAGAATTTAGGACTCGGCCGGTGACAAAATATTCCAAAGACACCCCATGCACAACTCCACCGGGGAAGGTGCCAGGCACGAGTTCTCTTGGTAGTTTTTACATTGCTCCGGTAGGCATCTGAAAGACACCACAAAAGTTGTTCTACCTGCTTTCTGGGCTGAGATGGGGAACCGCTGAATTTTGGAGTCGGCCGGTGACAAAATGTTCCAAACACACCCCATACACAACTCCACCGGGGAAGGTGCCAGACAGGAGTTCTCTTAATAGTTTTTACACTACCTTGGTAGGCATCTGAAAGACACCAGAAAAGTTGTTCTACCTGCTCTCTGGGCTGAGATGGGGAACCGCTGAATTTTGGAGTCGGCCGGTGACAAAATGTTCCAAACACACCCCATGCACAACTCCACCGGGGAAGGCGCAAGCAGGAGTTCTCTTAGTAGTTTTTACACTACCTTGGTAGGCATCTGAAAGGCACCACAAAAGTTGTTCTACCTGCTTTCTGGGCTGAGATGGGGAACAGCTGAATTTTGGACTCGGCTGGTGACAAAATTTTAATAAATACACCCCCTGCACAACTCCACTAGCGAAGGTGCCAGGGACGAGTTCTGTTGGTAGTTTTTACATTGCTCCGGTAGGCATCAAAAGGACACCACAAAAGTTGTTCTACCTGCTTTCTGGGCTGAGATGGGGAACCGCTGAATTTTGGAGTCGGCCGGTGACAAAATGTTCCAAACACACCCCATGCACAACTCCACCGGGGAAGGTGCCAGACAGGAGTTCTCTTAATAGTTTTTACACTACCTTGGTAGGCATCTGAAAGACACCACAAAAGTAGTTCTACCTGCTTTCTGGGCTGAGATGGGGAACAGCTGAATTTTGGACTCGGCTGGTGACAAAATGTTCCAAACACACCCCATGCACAACTCCACCGGGGAAGGTGCCAGACAGGAGTTCTCTTGGTACTTTTTACACTACCTTGGTAGGTATTTGAAAGGCACGACAAAAGTTGTTCTACCTGCTTTCTGGGCTGAGATGGGGAACCGCTGAATTTTGGACTCGGCTGTTGACAAAATGTTCCAAACACACCCCATGCACAACTCCACCGGGGAAGGTGCCAGACAGGAGTTCTCCTGGTAGTTTTTACATTGCTCCGGTAGGCATCTGAAAGACACCACAAAAGTTGTTCTACCTGCTTTCTGGGCTGAGATGGGGAACCGCTGAATTTTGGACTTGGCTGGTGACGAAATGTTCCAAACACACCCCATGCACAACTCCACCGGGGAAGGTGCCAGACAAGAGTTCTCTTGATAGTTTTTACACTACCTTGGTAGGCAGCTGAAAGGCACCACAAAAGTTGTTCTACCTGCTCTCTGGGCTGAGATGGGGAACCGCTGAATTTTGGAGTCGGCCGGTGACAAAATGTTCCAAACACACCCCATGCACAACTCCACCGGGGAAGGTGCCAGACAAGAGTTCTCTTAGTAGTTTTTACACTGCCTTGGTAGGCACCTGAGAGGCACCACAAAAGTTGTTCTTCCTGCTTTCTGGGCTGTGATGGGGAACCGCTGAATTTTGGACTCGGCCGGTGACAAAATGTTCCAAACACACCCCATGCACAACTCCACCGGGGAAGGTGCCAGACAGGAGTTCTCCTGGTAGTTTTTACATTGCTCCGGTAGGCATCTGAAAGACACCACAAAAGTTGTTCTACCTGCTTTCTGGGCTGAGATGGGGAACCGCTGAATTTTGGAGTCGGCCGGTGACAAAATGTTCCAAAGACACCCCATGCACAACTCCACCGGGGAAGGTGCCAGACAGGAGTTCTCTTAGTAGTTTTTACACTGCCTTGGTAGGCACCTGAAAGGCACCACAAAAGTTGTTCTACCTGCTTTCTGGGCCGAGATGGGGAACAGCAGAATTTAGGACTCGGCTGGTGACAAAATTTTAATAAATACACCCCCTGCACAACTCCACTAGCGAAGGTGCCAGGGACGAGTTCTGTTGGTAGTTTTTACATTGCTCCGGTAGGCATCTGAAAGACACCACAAAAGTTGTTCTACCTGCTTTCTGGGCTGAGATGGGGAACCGCTGAATTTTGGAGTCGGCCGGTGACAAAATGTTCCAAAGACACCCCATGCACAACTCCACCGGGGAAGGTGCCAGACAAGAGTTCTCTTAGTAGTTTTTACACTGCCTTGGTAGGCACCTGAAAGGCACCACAAAAGTTGTTCTTCCTGCTTTCTGGGCTGAGATGGGGAACGGCTGAATTTTGGACTCGGCTGGTGACAAAATGTTCCAAACACACCCCATGCACAACTCCACCGGGGAAGGTGCCAGACAGGAGTTCTCTTAGTAGTTTTTACATTGCTCCGGTAGGCATCTGAAAGACACCACAAAAGTTGTTCTACCTGCTCTCTGGGCTGAGATGGGGAACCGCTGAATTTTGGAGTCGGCCGGTGACAAAATGTTCCAAACACACCCCATGCACAACTCCACCGGGGAAGGTGCCAGACAGGAGTTCTCTTAGTAGTTTTTACATTACCTTGGTAGGCACCTGAAAGGCACCAAAAAAGTTGTTCTACCTGCTTTCTGGGCTGAGATGGGGAACAGCAGAATTTAGGACTCGGCCGGTGACAAAATGTTCCAAAGACACCCCATGCACAACTCCACCGGGGAAGGTGCCAGACAGGAGTTCTCTTGGTAGTTTTTACATTGCTCCGGTAGGCATCTGAAAGACACCACAAAAGTTGTTCTACCTGCTCTCTGGGCTGAGATGGGGAACCGCTGAATTTTGGAGTCGGCCGGTGACAAAATGTTCCAAACACACCCCATGCACAACTCCACCGGGGAAGGTGCCAGACAGGAGTTCTCCTGGTAGTTTTTACATTGCTCCGGTAGGCATCTGAAAGACACCACAAAAGTTGTTCTACCTGCTTTCTGGGCTGAGATGGGGAACCGCTGAATTTTGGACTCGGCCGGTGACAAAATGTTCCAAACACACCCCATGCACAACTCCACCGGGGAAGGTGCCAGACAGGAGTTCTCTTAATAGTTTTTACACTACCTTGGTAGGCAGCTGAAAGGCACCACAAAAGTTGTTCTACCTGCTCTCTGGGCTGAGATGGGGAACCGCTGAATTTTGGAGTCGGCCGGTGACAAAATGTTCCAAACACACCCCATGCACAACTCCACCGGGGAAGGTGCCAGACAGGAGTTCTCTTAGTAGTTTTTACATTACCTTGGTAGGCACCTGAAAGGCACCAAAAAAGTTGTTCTACCTGCTTTCTGGGCTGAGATGGGGAACAGCAGAATTTAGGACTCGGCCGGTGACAAAATGTTCCAAAGACACCCCATGCACAACTCCACCGGGGAAGGTGCCAGGCACGAGTTCTCTTGGTAGTTTTTACATTGCTCCGGTAGGCATCTGAAAGACACCACAAAAGTTGTTCTACCTGCTCTCTGGGCTGAGATGGGGAACCGCTGAATTTTGGAGTCGGCCGGTGACAAAATGTTCCAAACACACCCCATGCACAACTCCACCGGGGAAGGTGCCAGGCAGGAGTTCTCCTGGTAGTTTTTACATTGCTCCGGTAGGCATCTGAAAGACACCACAAAAGTTGTTCTACCTGCTCTCTGGGCTGAGATGGGGAACCGCTGAATTTTGGAGTCGGCCGGTGACAAAATGTTCCAAACACACCCCATGCACAACTCCACCGGGGAAGGTGCCAGACAGGAGTTCTCTTAATAGTTTTTACACTACCTTGGTAGGCATCTGAAAGACACCAGAAAAGTTGTTCTACCTGCTTTCTGGGCTGAGATGGGGAACCGCTGAATTTTGGAGTCGGCCGGTGACAAAATGTTCCAAACACACCCCATGCACAACTCCACCGGGGAAGGCGCAAGCAGGAGTTCTCTTAGTAGTTTTTACACTACCTTGGTAGGCAGCTGAAAGGCACCACAAAAGTTGTTCTACCTGCTTTCTGGGCTGAGATGGGGAACAGCTGAATTTTGGACTCGGCTGGTGACAAAATTTTAATAAATACACCCCATGCACAACTCCACTAGCGAAGGTGCCAGGGACGAGTTCTGTTGGTAGTTTTTACATTGCTCCGGTAGGCATCAAAAGGACACCACAAAAGTTGTTCTACCTGCTTTCTGGGCTGAGATGGGGAACCGCTGAATTTTGGAGTCGGCCGGTGACAAAATGTTCCAAACACACCCCATGCACAACTCCACCGGGGAAGGTGCCAGACAGGAGTTCTCTTAATAGTTTTTACACTACCTTGGTAGGCATCTGAAAGACACCACAAAAGTAGTTCTACCTGCTTTCTGGGCTGAGATGGGGAACAGCTGAATTTTGGAGTCGGCCGGTGAAAAAATGTTCCAAACACACCCCATGCACAACTCCACCGGGGAAGGTGCCAGACAGGAGTTCTCTTAATAGTTTTTACACTACCTTGGTAGGCATCTGAAAGACACCACAAAAGTTGTTCTACCTGCTTTCTGGGCTGAGATGGGGAACCGCTGAATTTTGGAGTCGGCCGGTGACAAAATGTTCCAAACACACCCCATGCACAACTCCACCGGGGAAGGTGCCAGACAGGAGTTCTCCTGGTAGTTTTTACACTGCTCCGGTAGGCAGCTGAAAGGCACCACAAAAGTTGTTCTTCCTGCTTTCTGGGCTGAGATGGGGAACCGCTGAATTTTGGACTCGGCTGGTGACAAAATGTTCCAAACACACCCCATGCACAACTCCACCGGGGAAGGTGCCAGACAGGAGT
Source organism: Falco biarmicus (assembly GCF_023638135.1). NCBI lineage: Eukaryota > Metazoa > Chordata > Aves > Falconiformes > Falconidae > Falco > Falco biarmicus. The sequence continues at coordinate 251,112 of NW_026611722.1, forward strand.
TCTCCTGGTAGTTTTTACATTGCTCCGGTAGGCATCTGAAAGACACCACAAAAGTTGTTCTACCTGCTCTCTGGGCTGAGATGGGGAACCGCTGAATTTTGGAGTCGGCCGGTGACAAAATGTTCCAAACACACCCCATGCACAACTCCACCGGGGAAGGTGCCAGACAGGAGTTCTCTTAATAGTTTTTACACTACCTTGGTAGGCATCTGAAAGACACCACAAAAGTTGTTCTACCTGCTCTCTGGGCTGAGATGGGGAACCGCTGAATTTTGGAGTCGGCCGGTGACAAAATGTTCCAAACACACCCCATGCACAACTCCACCGGGGAAGGTGCCAGACAGGAGTTCTCTTAGTAGTTTTTACATTACCTTGGTAGGCACCTGAAAGGCACCAAAAAAGTTGTTCTACCTGCTTTCTGGGCTGAGATGGGGAACAGCAGAATTTAGGACTCGGCCGGTGACAAAATGTTCCAAACACACCCCATGCACAACTCCACCGGGGAAGGTGCCAGGCACGAGTTCTCTTGGTAGTTTTTACATTGCTCCGGTAGGCATCTGAAAGACACCACAAAAGTTGTTCTACCTGCTCTCTGGGCTGAGATGGGGAACCGCTGAATTTTGGAGTCGGCCGGTGACAAAATGTTCCAAACACACCCCATGCACAACTCCACCGGGGAAGGTGCCAGACAGGAGTTCTCCTGGTAGTTTTTACACTACCTTGGTAGGCACCTGAAAGACACCAAAAAAGTTGTTCTACCTGCTTTCTGGGCTGAGATGGGGAACAGCAGAATTTAGGACTCGGCCGGTGACAAAATGTTCCAAAGACACCCCATGCACAACTCCACCGGGGAAGGTGCCAGGCACGAGTTCTCTTGGTAGTTTTTACATTGCTCCGGTAGGCATCTGAAAGACACCACAAAAGTTGTTCTACCTGCTCTCTGGGCTGAGATGGGGAACCGCTGAATTTTGGAGTCGGCCGGTGAAAAAATGTTCCAAACACACCCCATGCACAACTCCACCGGGGAAGGTGCCAGACAGGAGTTCTCTTAATAGTTTTTACACTACCTTGGTAGGCATCTGAAAGACACCACAAAAGTAGTTCTACCTGCTTTCTGGGCTGAGATGGGGAACCGCTGAATTTTGGACTCGGCTGGTGACAAAATGTTCCAAACACACCCCATGCACAACTCCACCGGCGAAGGTGCCAGACAGGAGTTCTCCTGGTAGTTTTTACATTGCTCCGGTAGGCATCTGAAAGGCACCACAAAAGTTGTTCTACCTGCTTTCTGGGCTGAGATGGGGAACCGCTGAATTTTGGACTTGGCTGGTGACGAAATGTTCCAAACACACCCCATGCACAACTCCACCGGGGAAGGTGCCAGACAAGAGTTCTCTTGATAGTTTTTACACTACCTTGGTAGGCAGCTGAAAGGCACCACAAAAGTTGTTCTACCTGCTCTCTGGGCTGAGATGGGGAACCGCTGAATTTTGGAGTCGGCCGGTGAAAAAATGTTCCAAACACACCCCATGCACAACTCCACCGGGGAAGGTGCCAGACAGGAGTTCTCTTAGTAGTTTTTACACTGCCTTGGTAGGCACCTGAAAGGCACCACAAAAGTTGTTCTTCCTGCTTTCTGGGCTGAGATGGGGAACCGCTGAATTTTGGACTCGGCTGGTGACAAAATGTTCCAAACACACCCCATGCACAACTCCACCGGGGAAGGTGCCAGACAGGAGTTCTCCTGGTAGTTTTTACATTGCTCCGGTAGGCATCTGAAAGACACCACAAAAGTTGTTCTACCTGCTCTCTGGGCTGAGATGGGGAACCGCTGAATTTTGGAGTCGGCCGGTGACAAAATGTTCCAAACACACCCCATGCACAACTCCACCGGGGAAGGTGCCAGACAGGAGTTCTCCTGGTAGTTTTTACACTACCTTGGTAGGCATCTGAAAGACACCACAAAAGTTGTTCTACCTGCTCTCTGGGCTGAGATGGGGAACCGCTGAATTTTGGAGTCGGCCGGTGACAAAATGTTCCAAAGACACCCCATGCACAACTCCACCAGGGAAGGTGCCAGGCACGAGTTCTCTTGGTAGTTTTTACATTGCTCCGGTAGGCATCTGAAAGACACCACAAAAGTTGTTCTACCTGCTCTCTGGGCTGAGATGGGGAACCGCTGAATTTTGGAGTCGGCCGGTGACAAAATGTTCCAAACACACCCCATGCACAACTCCACCGGGGAAGGTGCCAGACAGGAGTTCTCTTAGTAGTTTTTACACTACCTTGGTAGGCATCTGAAAGACACCACAAAAGTTGTTCTACCTGCTCTCTGGGCTGAGATGGGGAACCGCTGAATTTTGGAGTCGGCCGGTGACAAAATGTTCCAAACACACCCCATGCACAACTCCACCGGGGAAGGTGCCAGACAGGAGTTCTCCTGGTAGATTCTACATTGCTCCGGTAGGCATCTGAAAGACACCACAAAAGTTGTTCTTCCTGCTTTCTGGGCTGAGATGGGGAACCGCTGAATTTTGGACTCGGCCGGTGACAAAATGTTCCAAAGACACCCCATGCACAACTCCACCGGGGAAGGTGCCAGGCAGGAGTTCTCTTGGTAGTTTTTACACTACCTTGGTAGGCAGCTGAAAGGCACCACAAAAGTTGTTCTTCCTGCTTTCTGAGCTGAGATGGGGAACCGCTGAATTTTGGACTCGGCTGGTGACAAAATGTTCCAAACACACCCCATGCACAACTCCACCGGGGAAGGTGCCAGACAGGAGTTCTCCTGGTAGTTTTTACATTGCTCCTGTAGGCATCAAAAGGACACCACAAAAGTTGTTCTACCTGCTTTCTGGGCTGAGATGGGGAACCGCTGAATTTTGGACTCGGCTGGTGACAAAATGTTCCAAACACACCCCATGCACAACTCCACTAGGGAAGGTGCCAGACAAGAGTTCTCCTGGTAGATTTTACATTGCTCCGGTAGGCATCTGAAAGACACCACAAAAGTTGTTCTACCTGCTTTCTGGGCTGAGATGGGGAACCGCTGAATTTTGGACTCGGACGGTGACAAAATTTTAATAAATACACCCCCTGCACAACTCCACTAGCGAAGGTGCCAGGGACGAGTTCTGTTGGTAGTTTTTACATTGCTCCGGTAGGCATCAAAAGGACACCACAAAAGTTGTTCTTCCTGCTTTCTGGGCTGAGATGGGGAACCGCTGAATTTTGGAGTCGGCCGGTGACAAAATGTTCCAAACACACCCCATGCACAACTCCACCGGGGAAGGTGCCAGACAGGAGTTCTCTTAGTAGTTTTTACACTACCTTGGTAGGCACCTGAAAGGCACCAAAAAAGTTGTTCTACCTGCTTTCTGGGCTGAGATGGTGAACAGCAGAATTTAGGACTCGGCTGGTGAGAAAATTTTAATAAATACACCCCCTGCACAACTCCACTAGCGAAGGTGCCAGACAGGAGTTCTCCTGGTAGTTTTTACATTGCTCCGGTAGGCATTTGAAAGGCACCACAAAAGTTGTTCTACCTGCTTTCTGGGCTGAGATGGGGAACCGCTGAATTTTGGACTCGGCTAGTGACAAAATGTTCCAAACACACCCCATGCACAACTCCACCGGGGAAGGTGCCAGACAGGAGTTCTCCTGGTAGTTTTTACATTGCTCTGGTAGGCATCTGAAAGACACCACAAAAGTTGTTCTACCTGCTTTCTGGGCTGAGATGGGGAACCGCTGAATTTTGGAGTCGGCCGGTGACAAAATGTTCCAAACACACCCCATGCACAACTCCACTAGGGAAGGTGCCAGACAGGAGTTTTCCTGGTAGTTTTTACACTACCTTGGTAGGCACCTGAAAGGCACCACAAAAGTTGTTCTACCTGCTTTCTGGGCTGAGATGGGGAACCGCTGAATTTTGGACTCCGCCGGTGACAAAATTTTAATAAATACACCCCATGCACAACTCCACTAGCGAAGGTGCCAGGGACGAGTTCTGTTGGTAGTTTTTACATTGCTCCGGTAGGCATCAAAAGGACACCACAAAAGTTGTTCTACCTGCTTTCTGGGCTGAGATGGGGAACCGCTGAATTTTGGAGTCGGCCGGTGACAAAATGTTCCAAACACACCCCATGCACAACTCCACCGGGGAAGGTGCCAGACAGGAGTTCTCCTGGTAGTTTTTACACTACCTTGGTAGGCATCTGAAAGACACCACAAAAGTTGTTCTACCTGCTTTCTGGGCTGAGATGGGGAACAGCTGAATTTTGGACTCGGCTGGTGACAAAATGTTCCAAACACACCCCATGCACAACTCCACCGGGGAAGGTGCCAGACAGGAGTTCTCCTGGTAGTTTTTACATTGCTCCAGTAGGCATCTGAAAGACACCACAAAAGTTGTTCTACCTGCTTTCTGGGCTGAGATGGGGAACCGCTGAATTTTGGACTCGGCCGGTGACAAAATGTTCCAAACACACCCCATGCACAACTCCACCGGGGAAGGTGCCAGACAGGAGTTCTCCTGGTAGTTTATACATTGCTCCTGTAGGCATCAAAAGGACACCACAAAAGTTGTTCTTCCTGCTTTCTGGGCTGAGATGGGGAACCGCTGAATTTTGGACTCGGCCGGTGACAAAATGTTCCAAAGACACCCCATGCACAACTCCACCGGGGAAGGTGCCAGACAGGAGTTCTCTTGGTAGTTTTTACACTACCTTGGTAGGCAGCTGAAAGGCACCACAAAAGTTGTTCTTCCTGCTTTCTGAGCTGAGATGGGGAACCGCTGAATTTTGGACTCGGCTGGTGACAAAATGTTCCAAACACACCCCATGCACAACTCCACCGGGGAAGGTGCCAGACAGGAGTTCTCCTGGTAGTTTTTACATTGCTCCTGTAGGCATCAAAAGGACACCACAAAAGTTGTTCTACCTGCTTTCTGGGCTGAGATGGGGAACCGCTGAATTTTGGACTCGGCTGGTGACAAAATGTTCCAAACACACCCCATGCACAACTCCACTAGGGAAGGTGCCAGACAAGAGTTCTCTTGATAGTTTTTACACTACCTTGGTAGGGAGCTGAAAGGCAGCATAAAAGTTGTTCTACCTGCTTTCTGGGCTGAGATGGGGAACAGCTGAATTTTGGACTCGGCTGGTGACAAAATTTTAATAAATACACCCCCTGCACAACTCCACTAGCGAAGGTGCCAGGGACGAGTTCTGTTGGTAGTTTTTACATTGCTCCGGTAGGCATCAAAAGGACACCACAAAAGTTGTTCTACCTGCTTTCTGGGCTGAGATGGGGAACCGCTGAATTTTGGACTCGGCCGGTGACAAAATGTTCCAAACACACCCCATGCACAACTCCACCGGGGAAGGTGCCAGACAGGAGTTCTCCTGGTAGTTTTTACATTGCTCCGGTAGGCATCTGAAAGACACCACAAAAGTTGTTCTACCTGCTTTCTGGGCTGAGATGTGGAACCGCTGAATTTTGGAGTCGGCCGGTGACAAAATGTTCCAAACACACCCCATGCACAACTCCACCGGGGAAGGTGCCAGACAGGAGTTCTCCTGGTAGTTTTTACATTGCTCCGGTAGGCATCTGAAAGACACCACAAAAGTTGTTCTACCTGCTTTCTGGGCTGAGATGGGGAACCGCTGAATTTTGGAGTCGGCCGGTGACAAAATGTTCCAAACACACCCCATGCACAACTCCACTAGGGAAGGTGCCAGACAAGAGTTCTCTTGATAGTTTTTACACTACCTTGGTAGGCAGCTGAAAGGCACCACAAAAGTTGTTCTACCTGCTTTCTGGGCTGAGATGGGGAACAGCTGAATTTTGGACTCGGCTGGTGACAAAATTTTAATAAATACACCCCATGCACAACTCCACTAGCGAAGGTGCCAGGGACGAGTTCTCTTGGTAGTTTTTACATTGCTCCGGTAGGCATCAAAAGGACACCACAAAAGTTGTTCTACCTGCTTTCTGGGCTGAGATGGGGAACCGCTGAATTTTGGACTCGGCCGGTGACAAAATGTTCCAAACACACCCCATGCACAACTCCACCGGGGAAGGTGCCAGGCAGGAGTTCTCTTGGTAGTTTTTACACTACCTTGGTAGGCATTTGAAAGGCACCACAAAAGTTGTTCTACCTGCTTTCTGAGCTGAGATGGGGAACCGCTGAATTTTGGACTCGGCTAGTGACAAAATGTTCCAAACACACCCCATGCACAACTCCACCGGGGAAGGTGCCAGACAGGAGTTCTCCTGGTAGTTTTTACATTGCTCTGGTAGGCATCTGAAAGACACCACAAAAGTTGTTCTACCTGCTTTCTGGGCTGAGATGGGGAACCGCTGAATTTTGGACTCGGCTGGTGACAAAATGTTCCAAACACACCCCCATGCACAACTCCACTAGCGAAGGTGCCAGACAAGAGTTCTCTTGATAGATTTACACTACCTTGGTAGGCAGCTGAAAGGCACCACAAAAGTTGTTCTTCCTGCTTTCTGGGCTGAGATGGGGAACCGCTGAATTTTGGAGTCGGCCGGTGACAAAATGTTCCAAACACACCCCATGCACAACTCCACCGGGGAAGGTGCCAGACAGGAGTTCTCCTGGTAGTTTTTACATTGCTCCGGTAGGCATCTGAAAGACACCACAAAAGTTGTTCTACCTGCTTTCTGGGCTGAGATGAGGAACCGCTGAATTTTGGACTCGGCCGGTGACAAAATGTTCCAAACACACCCCATGCACAACTCCACCGGGGAAGGTGCCAGACAGGAGTTCTCCTGGTAGTTTTTACATTGCTCCGGTAGGCATCTGAAAGACACCACAAAAGTTGTTCTACCTGCTTTCTGGGCTGAGATGAGGAACCGCTGAATTTTGGACTCGGCCGGTGACAAAATGTTCCAAACACACCCCATGCACAACTCCACCGGGGAAGGTGCCAGGCAGGAGTTCTCTTGGTAGTTTTTACACTACCTTGGTAGGCATTTGAAAGGCACCACAAAAGTTGTTCTACCTGCTTTCTGGGCTGAGATGGGGAACCGCTGAATTTTGGAGTCGGCCGGTGACAAAATGTTCCAAACACACCACATGCACAACTCCACCGGGGAAGGTGCCAGACAGGAGTTCTCCTGGTAGTTTTTACATTGCTCCTGTAGGCATCAAAAGGACACCACAAAAGTTGTTCTTCCTGCTTTCTGGGCTGAGATGGGGAACCGCTGAATTTTGGAGTCGGCCGGTGACAAAATGTTCCAAACACACCCCATGCACAACTCCACCGGGGAAGGTGCCAGACAGGAGTTCTCTTGGTAGTTTTTACACTACCTTGGTAGGCATTTGAAAGACACCACAAAAGTTGTTCTACCTGCTTTCTGGGCTGAGATGAGGAACCGCTGAATTTTGGACTCGGCCGGTGAAAAAATGTTCCAAACACACCCCATGCACAACTCCACTAGCGAAGGTGCCAGGGACGAGTTCTGTTGGTAGTTTTTACATTGCTCCTGTAGGCATCAAAAGGACACCACAAAAGTTGTTCTACCTGCTTTCTGGGCTGAGATGGGGAATCGCTGAATATTGGAGTCGGCCGGTGACAAAATGTTCCAAACACACCACATGCACAACTCCACCGGGGAAGGTGCCAGACAAGAGTTCTCTTGATAGTTTTTACACTACCTTGGTAGGCAGCTGAAAGGCACCACAAAAGTTGTTCTACCTGCTTTCTGGGCTGAGATGGGGAACCGCTGAATTTTGGACTCGGCCGGTGACAAAATGTTCCAAACACACCCCATGCACAACTCCACCGGGGAAGGTGCCAGACAGGAGTTCTCCTGGTAGTTTTTACATTGCTCCGGTAGGC